>NW_011361500.1:77720-85901 GCF_000735185.1 Notothenia coriiceps
CACCTGTGCATCACGAGATGAAATTTCTGAGGAGAGGACGACTGCGAGTCCACATATAGTCATTCCCCCCCCCCCCCCCCATCACAGAGATGAATTTCTCAGAGAGGACGACTCACAAGTCCACATATTGAACAGTCATACATCACCGCAGAGGATTGAAAGTCTTCTCAGGAGAGGACGCTACAGGTCCAATATAGTCGAGTACATCACAGATATGTAAGAACGGGTTACGAAAATTACAAGTTTCTTTCGGAGAAATACACAACACGAGTATGACCGGGACACGACGGGCTGGCACGAAGGACCAGCGGGGAGGCGGACAGAACTTTTGCTCGGGTCAGGACGAAAGTCGACCTAGTTTATTTACAACAAGTGTAAGTCAATATACCCAGTGTCATAAATCCCAGTTGAAGATCAGTCTTGTTTATTAGATTGAAATATTGGTAAACGATTGTTACTTGAAGTCAGTTACCATAGGGATGTGTTGTCGCTTCCTTCCCCTTCTGTTGGTTTTTTCGTTTCCTCCTGGAGAAATTTTGTTCTACTGTTCCCGTTATTAAGACCACATAATATTGATTATATTATAATATTAGAGGCATTTCACTAGGGATTAGCGGTCCTGGACAACGCTGTAATGTGGCTTCGTCAAACTCGCAGTTTCGGAGGGTAACAATGTAATTGTCCAACTTTTCAATTACATATATGGCTATGGCGGGCCAGTGCGGCCTCGTCAACACGTCTCGCCTTTTCTCCAAGGAATTTTGTTCAACGAGTGAGACGACTTTTTTCCTGGTGACTTTTTAGATTTCTATAGTTCGTCGCCCCTCGCCTCGTCTATAACGATAGTCCCTGTCAAAGTCAGGAGGATAAAGTAGAATCCGTCCTTAGGCGCACTAGCTACGTTGTCACGTAGGCCAACTGGAATCGTTTGTGTCTCTGTCTATTTTTCGTTATAGGTTGGCCGTTTCTGTAAAGTAGCAGACCGGTTCGTCCGCACGCCGCCCGTTGTAGGTTCGCTACACACATATCATCGCCTCACACAGCGTCTTTGATTCTCCGGCGTCGGTAGAAGTACGTCTGTGAAGTCGAACTTTCAGACAAAATCTGACTAGAATATGAGCTCGATATGAAGGAAAGTCCGACTTGCGAGCAGGCACGTCTTTACTTCGAGGTTCGGACTCAAGTCAAGCTTCTGCCGACATGTAAGTCAGTGTAGGGTGTCGACCGTATATCTCAACGCGAACCGTAACTGCTCAGGATTTGGCGCCTTCACTGCAATCGTAAAATGTGAACGGCCAAGGGAGTAGACTCCTCAGTGCCCTAACAAGGAGGTATCTATACATCCTCTATGGACCTTTTATTCCACGACACCAACTTTTGCGTAACTTTTTCTGTCTAAATCGCCAAAAGACAAGTGCTTGTTATGTTTGTAGATCCGTCACCTGGGGACGCGCGGGGGGGGGAATGGGAGGCTTGGTTGTCGGCGAACTGACAGGGTGGTGGCCACGAGGGTCCACCCGGGTGACTTTATGGCGCACCGCTGGATGTCTTCAACAGCCCTTGCAACGATCGCAGTACATTTGCCCGGCTTCGTGCATTTGTGATGGCCGCCGACTCGAGAACAACCGGACAAGACGAACTTTCCGTTCATGCGACGGCGACGAACGTTGACTCTTCGTTTGCCGAAGTTGACATCCGTTAACGATTAGACATAAAAACTTATACCTACAATTTCACCTTCGATAGTAAGCCCGAAGTAAACTTTGTATATAATCATCCGTATTCGTTTTCGTACAGTCCTTACAAAAAAAAGTTTTCGGTTTGCTAGTGCGGTAGGACATCAGTGATCCGGACGGTACTGAGCGAGTTGGGGGCGGGGCGAGAAACCCTGAACATCAGCAGGAGAGGACTCTTTAAAGTAGAGACACTAGTACATACTGATATACACCTGAACATCAGCAGGAGAGGACTCTTTAAAGTAGAGACACTACATACTGATACAAACCTGGAAATGAGTGTAATATGTCCTCTTGAAATGAGCTCATTACCAAAGTAATCCAGTGTAGTTGTCTGTATATGCATGGATACACTGCTATCAGGAACTTCTAATAGCTGATCCAGCATACTTTTACTAGGGTCAATTTAATGATGTAATTAAATGTATAATATACTGTATATAAAAACAACGGGTGTCAACTTGTATCCCTCAGATAACTGACTCCATGGCCCCCAAAGCATTTTCAGTAAGTGTCATTCCATAACGTACAGCATGATTATTCCCTACTTAAAATACTGAACAAAAAACAAGAGGGAACATATTCCGTCCGTTAATATTAACGTTCTCCGTGTTCACCATCAATATGCTTTTGACATGACTAGAATGATCATCTGTCATGGTTGTCTAGCCGTTCATATATCATTATTCTCCTCGTGTTGAATGCCTGTGGATATAAAAGGGACAAGCAGACTGTGTGATCTCACTATGGAAATTAGGTAGGTGGAGCTGGCCGACTTGTCAACGCACAAACAAACAAGGTGTCACGGGAAATAATATGTTCTCCTCTCAGGGGGCCGCTACAAGGTGCAGAACAGGGGTCAGGTAACAGATGGAGGGAGCCAAAGGCATCCATTAGACACTTTTCTGAAACCTTGCTAACTAGCTTAAAAGCCTTAGTATGTTTAAATTGATCTAGTTGGAACAAAGTGTCCTGCGACCTTGTCTCAAAGTAAAAGTGTTTATACCTCTTCCACATGTCCACATTCAAGGGTGGTACAACAATCTGCCGTCACAGAGAGGAGATGATGGGAGGACCCGTTCGAGTTGGGATGATGGCCCAATGCATACAAAAAAATAGGTGGCATTATGTCAGTGTAATGCAAGAGAGAAGTCTTTAGAGGACAGTTGTTTCACTGGTGCACTTATCGATCTTTTGGATTCAAAAATTGCAATTGACGACAAAGATACCGATATATGATGGTAATAAAACAATGTATCTAGATCATTTTAGACCATGCTAGCATTTAGAACCAAAGAGAACTGGAGACCGTGTCAAAGTTGAAAGTTGCTAGGTGGCGCATGTAGCCAAAATGGCCTAGATTTCAGAGAGAGTGCCATTAAACCCCGCCTTCAATCCACAGCGTCACTGGCTGGTGAAATGGAAAGGTACAATAACTCTGGATTTGGCTTTCAGGGCATTTTACTCTGTGAATTTCCTAACGATTTAAATAAGGGCTTGTCAATTGATCGTAATGGAAATTTGATTCAGCTAAAAAACAATAATACGCTGATCTACCGATGTCTCGTTCTCATTGTAAACCAATCGGAAAGAATATCTTTGAGCCCAGATAGACGCGGAAGTTGTAGTACCGCTGATGGCCACTATGAAATTGTGCTTCAACTTCCAGTCCGGAGCTTGTTTATATAGCTCCATAAACTGGCAAATAAATAACATTCTAATAAACCTAAAAAGAAAATGGACATGTCGTTATTTACTGTCAATTTTATACTTCAACTACTTTCATTGATTTATTTTCGGTCTCTTGGGGGCAGAACTTAAACTCTCCTGGAAATCCCCATTAACCTGTATGGAGTTTTGAGCAAGCTCACCAGCCTTAAGTCCTCTTCCTGTCATTTTCCCTCCACACAGGGGCCTGATAGCCTTGAATTCCAGTGACACCTACTACCTGGAGCCAATCAGTGGTGTGTATCCTCTCCACCACTCGCTGTGGAGGGCAGAGGAACTGCCAATTAAAGGAGGGAGCTGTGGACACGGTCATCCCACCCCGCATTACAACCACATCTCCAACCTGCTGGGACAGTTCCATTCCAGGGTGAGTCTCGCACACACACTGATTTTATAGAAACCATAATAAGACCATATTAGGGCTGTTTTTCTGATATATTGTTGTTGATGTTGTCTTCAACATTAACTTTATATTTAAAAAAAATAGTTTGCTGTCTGGCCCAAACACAGAAGAAAAGATCAATAACAATTGCATCTCTCTGAATCCAGTGACGAACAAGTGGATTCCCAAAATATAAGTCTGTCAAAAACATTGGAAAAATGATTTCTGCTGCAATACCACAGCCAAAATATAAAGTTTGTTGTAGACTTCCTACAACTTTTGCTCAGGGGTTTTGCCATTTAACGGCTAGATAAATCCATATTTCCCGGCTGGTGCCTTTTTGTTGAACCAGGCTTATTTGGTAATCATATTTCAGAGTTTTGTCACAGAAAGCTGATGTTATAGATCTAATGACCTCAGCTCAACTTAACTCTCATGACTACAGCTCTTGAAACAGCCTTGTGAAACCTGTGTGTTACATTCTGGTTTTAATCATGGATGTATGTAGAGGATGGGGTACAGCTTTATAAGCTGTTCCCTGCTGATTCCTTAAGAGTATTCCAAGCATACACACAACAATCTGCTTCAAAGAAATGTAATCTGAAAATGCTTCAAGAGCCCATGTTCAGTTGTGATGCAGCACATATAGTCAAACAGCTCCAAAAAGTGCTCAGTGTTTTGGGTCTTCGAAAGTCTTCCCCACCTTTAAGTGGAGCATCGTAGAGGTTACACCTTACCCAGTAACCAGGTACCAAATATTATCAAAACATTTTCAGTCAAAATGATTCCTGCAGAAAGAAATGACTCTTTGTATAGTTTAGCTCGCAGCCAATCACTGCAAGTGTTCTTACATTTATTGCGACCTGTGATTGGCCCATTATCGCAGCAGCTCCAACTCCTGCCATAGGTGGAAGAAGTACTCAGATATTTAGGAGCAGTGGAAAAACTGAATTGCAAAGAACACTGTCACAAGTAAAAGTCCTGCATTTAAAGTCTTACTTAAGTAAAAGTACAAAAGTATTGACATCTGAATACACCAAAAGTAAAAGTATGTCATGCGCAATAGTCAATTTCAGAGCCATATATATTAATGAATGAATTATTATTATTGATGCATTAATGTGGAGTTACTTTATATACTTGTGCTGGGTATTTAAGCATATAATTATAATTTGATATAACTTGATTTGTGTTTTGTATTAGCTGATAATCTGTATCTGTTAAGAAGCTAAAGCTGTCAGATGAATATAGGGGAGTACAACGTGAAATATTGGCTTTCAAAATAAAGTGGAGAATAATTATAATGCAGCATTACATTTAAATAATGTATAGTACCTCATTACATTTGACTCATGCATGTGGGTTGGTTGGCAACAGAATGTTTTTATGTGAGGGGAGAATAAAGCAGACAGAAATGTATCAAATGAAATACTTTAACGGTATCGGTATTACTTTATAAGTGTTGTGTTATTGGTAATGGTATCGGGTTGTTGGTAAAGAAATGGAATGTCACAGGGAGAACTTTGGAAAGACACCAATGTGACAGACTGAGAGGTGATTCTCTTTGGCTTTGGTTTATCACACAGCTAAATGAAATCTCCGGCCACATGAGAGCATTTGGCCCTGCAGCAGAAATGGTCTTTGTCATATGCAAACACAGTATTGAAAAGGTCTTGGTGGTATTTCGGGGCGCCAAAAGACTCAGGTTTCACCTGGAAATGGAGGGAATTATGGCTTTGTCTCAGCCTTTAAGCTCTGTTTAGGGCAGGCCATGGCTGTGAGTCAATTCCCCGTGCCTTTATACAGTAAAAAAAAACAAGTTGAATTAGCTCATCTGCCGTTATAGATGATCAAAGGGACCGCGGTGGGTCCTTGTGCCTTCATCTGTCTCCACTGCTGCGACCCATTCTTTGCTTTTTCTCCTCATATTCATTATTTCCCATTATAAGTTCTCAATCATTTTAAAGGGTTCATCATCGCCATCTTTCTCCCCACCTCACATGCTAAAACCCTCTCAGCTCTCCACCGGGGCGTCATCCTTTTCCCAAATGCTCTGTTTTTCTCCCTGCTGTTCTGCACCCCTTGGCTCCCCCCGCTCTGCCCTCATTAATCCTCTGTTGTTATGCAGAAGCAGCAGACTGAGTCCCAGGGCTTCCGCCACTATTTGCCTCTCACATAAACTATGCGATGTGTGAATGCGCCGGTGTGTGCCACAGATTCCCCGCCAATATTAGTGTTAAGTCCAGACTGAATCCAGGCAGCACGTAAATCAATGAGTTTTAATCACAGCAGAGCCTTTCCCTAATGGCTGTAATCGAGTATTTCAAGGATGGACATTTAATGATGGAGGGATATAAGAAGTCGTAAACCTTTTAAACACAAGAGCATGAGTGGCAACCCCTATATATTTAAGCTTTCATACTGTGTTAAACAGTTTTATTAGGTCAATATCAGTTCCTGGCTTTGTTCTGCTCTGCTCTACTGACACCACTACCTGCTTACATGCGTTAGTCTTTACATTTCACATTAATATGTGCAGTATTTCCAGCAGAATTGTGTTCTAGTTAGTGTTGAAGAATGTCTGCAGTATCAAGATAAAGATACACTAAGAACCTGTAGTTCTTAAATAGTTCACACCTGTAGTGTGTAAATGACAATATTTCACTGGGAAAACTTCCCATTTTGTTCTGTTGTGTTGTACTTTGTGTCTGTACATAAAGGTCTGCCTAATTGACTCCTCATGAATGACATTTATTTATAATAATTTAATAATGTAGATTTTTTTTAAACTCAGAAAATAAGCTATTATAGGATCATACTAATAAAACCCACCTCACAGGGATTATACAAGATAAATACATACAAGTATGAAATAAATATTTCATGAATGCTGTGAAGTAACCTTTTTTCCTTTTTTCATGAGTCGTATTGTTGATTGTAATACAGTAGATGTATAAGAGTCCTTCTTGGACTTAAAGCTTTATATAATAATTGTTAATGGTGAAAAAAACATTTGCCCTAAAATTCAATCCAGTTCCTAAACAGTTATTTAAAGATTTTTTCTTTGATAATTTTTTTCAAATAACAACCCAACACATATTTAAAGTGTACATGCCTGTACAGAATGCTGGCCCCGTGGATGGATAAAGAAACACTGGGCCCCGGGCAGAGACATGCCAAAGCCCCCCCCCCCTCTGTCCTACATATAAACACACGCAGACTTTGTGGGACTTTTGCTTATTTTTCTGTTCTTTTGCATCTCTTCATAGTCGTAACAAATGTGTCTGTGGTTTTACGTTTGTTTGGGTCATTTTGTGCGTGGTCATTTTGAGTCTCATTTTGAATCTCTTTGTGGCCCCTTTTGTGTTCATTGTGCCAGTGTGGTGACTTTGTGTCTCTTTGCAGTTGCTTTGATTCTCTTTGTTGTCGTTTTATATTTCCTTGTGGTCATTTGCATGTCTCACTGGTCAATGTGTGTCTCTTTGAGGGCCATTTTGTAAATAAAGGCCAGACTGGATCTTGACACTTTGGCCCTGCACCCGGTACGCCATTCTGTAATTCATCCTGTTAACTCAATACCAGAAATAAGCGGCCCATGGCTTTGCACAGTATAATAAAGTATATTTTACATTGAATAGTGTAGTATAATGACATTTTTTACATTATAATACAGTGTAGGGTAGTATAAAATAGTATGGTGTAGCATTGTATATGATAGTATATGATATTTAAGTTGAGTAAAATGAAATATATTATCATAAAATACATTATAATACAGTGTAGCAAATTATAATGAAGTATGATGTAGCACATTGTAGTGAAATATAATAGTCAATTATTGAATTTTACTAAATTGTAATGTAGTATATACAATTAAAGTGTAGTAAAGTTATATACACTGAACAAAAATATAAATGCAACACTTTTGTTTTTGCTCCCATTTTTCATGAGATGAACTCAAAGATCTAAAACATTTTCTATATACACAAAATAACCATTTCTCTCAAATATTGTTCACAAATCTGAAAAAATCTGTTATAGTGAGCACTTCTCCTTTGCCGAGATAATCCATCCCACATCACAGGTGTGGCATATCAAGATGCTGATTAGACAGCATGATTATTGCACAGGTGTGCCTTAGGCTGGCCACAATAAAAGGCCACTCTGAAACGTGCATTTTTGCTTTATTGGGGGGGTCTGGGGGGGTCCGAAAACCACCTTCATGCCGATCTAGATCCCTCCGCTTCGCGTCGGCCTCCTGATCAGCCTGTCCGTGTTCTTTTCCCAATAATGACCGTGTTGCTGCACATTATCCCTTACTTAACATGAAGAAGG
>NW_011361500.1:85946-89478 GCF_000735185.1 Notothenia coriiceps
AGGGAATGTGGAGAGAGGAGGAGGAGATGATCCCGTCCTCCAGCTCCAAGGCCCCGAGCCAGACCCACCCAGAGCCCCAGTTTCAAACCTCTCGTCCCGCCCGTCCGCCTGGACCCCGCAACCGGACCCCCGTCGGGAATTAGCGGGACCGCCATCGTGTGGTAACTGCGGTCAGGACGCCCGTGCAGCTGACGGTGCGCAAAGGACGGACCCAAACAAGGCCGTCAGTTTCTACAAGTGCAACGCCGGCACCTGCAACTTCTTCCTGTGGGCGGACGAGCCGGGCCCAGCAGGGGGTCCAGTGCAGCCTCCTCAGCCCAAGACCTCCCTGGGGTTCAGAAACGGACAGACGGGAGGCAGAGGCAGGACGAGGGAGTGGGGGGGACCAGACGATGTGTAACTGTAACGAGGAGGCGGTGAGCGCCACGGTGCAGAAGACGGACCCAACAAAAGGACGCACGTTCCCACACCTGCGGGAACCAGAGAGCAGAGCGGCGCTTCTTCTGTGGCGGCACGAGAACGAACCTCCACCAGGTGAGGCTCTCACACACACACACACACAACAACACACACACACACCACACACACGCACGCACACACACACACACACACACACACACACACACACACACACACACACACACACACACACACACACACACACACACACACACACACACACACACACACACACACACACACACACACACACACACACACACACACACGAAAGAGAGCGGGGACTTTTCCAACTGACTGTTTACTTTCTCTTGCATTACAAGCAGACTCATATTAAAGAAAATAAACACTCATTAATTTGTTCACAACACATGATACATTACTGAAGGTAAGTCCTGTGCTTTCAGTTTGTTTCGAAGTGAAACAAGACACTATGATCCGCCTCATCTGTACTTTGTGTTCTGCGCTTGTCAGAATGCTGACCATAGCTGTATAAAGAGACGGGGCTCTGTTTGTCACTATGAAGCTGCTCAGTGGCACATGAAGCTCTAAAGAAGTGCAGAGTATTATCTTGCGAACTTAGTGGCGCCATAGAGCAGGGGTTCCCAAGGTGGGGGGTCGCGAGACCCCGAGTGGGGGTCGCGAGATGATTACAAAAAAAAAATGAGAAAAAATAATGATTAATAATTTTTCTTTTTTTATTATTATTAATAATAACGAGGCTCCCCCTTTAACAATCCACTAGCGCAGTGTTTCTCAAACTTTTTCATACCAAGGACCACTTAACCAATAAAAAACACTCATGGGTTTCTGTTTGGGTCACTTCTCAAATCATTACACTTGACCATTTACTTCAGTATACTTTCTCTTTCTCTCTCTTCCATATGAAACGTGACAGACGGTAAGTGCAGTGCATTTCGTTTCATTTCTCACAGTTAAATATCAGACTGTATTCATCTGGCTGTCAAATCATCTACATCTTGAGACATCTCACGCTATATGCACGCGTTGTGAAACACACAGAGTTTATTTATATATGAGAGAGAGAGAGAGAGAGAGAGAGAGAGATGTATGTTAATGTTGTTAATTATTTTGTATTGTAATGCTTTGGCAACATTGTTTAATTTAACTTTCATACCAATAAAGCCCCTTTGAATTGAATTGAATTGAGAGAGAGAGAGAGAGAGAGAGAGAGAGAGAGAGAGAGAGAGAGAGAGAGAGAGAGATCCTCACACACACACATATATTTTATTCAACAATAACGAAAAAGCTGTCACGACTCACAAACACTGAGACCTTGAGGCGTCCACTTGAGTAGAGAAATGTGACGTTGTGTTTCACCTCTGTGACAGTGTCGTTCGGGGGAGGAGGATTTAACGGAGGTGGAGGATTTAACGGAGGTGATGTTGGGGGAGACGGAGGGAGGAAAGGGAGGAAGACCTCAGCTAAAGACGCTACAAAACCTCCAGCTGCGAAGAAACCCCGAACCTGTGGGATCTGCCACATGCCGGGACACACCCGCACCACCTGTCCCCAGCGGTGACCCCCCTGCAGAGAGACACTTTGTGGAGGCAGGTTTTCACATATGCAACAATAAGCACCTCTTTAATGGACACGGAGCTCTTCTTCTTCTTCTTCTTCTGTGGTTTCCCCCAAAAAGCGACTCCAAATGGTCCAGCATTTTTCCGATGCATGCTCCTCGTTTTGAACTCTGTTTGAACTCTACCAGACGAAAAGAGGAGTACGTTTAGACTTTTTTTAAAGCCTGCTGGTGCTCAGTTTCCTGAATGTCCCTCGAGAGTTAATGTGAAATGTGCTCAGCTGAATCAAAATGAACACATTGTCTTTTGTTTTTAATGTATTCACAGTCCTGATGACTTTCACGAAGGAGATTCTGACTCCTCAACACATGTGTTTTTAAGAATTTGCACAGTTTCTTAATAATTAACGGTGGTATTAATATGTTTACTTTTGATCATTGTCACCGTCTCTTACAGCAGTTTAAAATGTGTTGATCCTTGAAGGTGGAAGAACAGCAGAATGTGTTTTTATTTTGTAAATATAATGAGTGCAAAAGACTCTCTGTAGCTCTGAGGCATCGTCAGTACCAAAGGTTTTATTTGAATATTGATGAATGCTAATAAATATACTAAATCCTTCCTTGGTTATGTTCTATCTTTCCCGTCAAGGCAGACGTTGAGTTTCGTGCTCTGGTTTGGTTTTTCCTTTGTTCCACTGGTTTTGTTTTTGTTTTGAGTCTTCAACTTTGATCCAGCTACATTTAAGAAATGAAACCAAAACCGAAATGTGTTTCTTGCTACTGAACATAATAAACACAACACATGACATAACTGATAAAAGAGTTTCAGATTCTGCAAAACACGTTTCATGTTTCCTCTCTCCTTCCACTCCAATGGTAACATAAGTACTGAAGTCCTTTCGCTACATATTGGTAGTACTACAGCACTTTAGAAATACTTGCAAAAGTATTACTATGGACTGTACTTATATAGCGCTTTATCCAGTCTTAAGCCCCCTCAAAGCGCTTTACATACTACATGTCATTCACCCAGCAGTGTACCTTACTCTAGGAACTAACATTCATACACACTCACACACCGTTGGCCATGCCATCAGGAGCAACTCAGGGTTAAGGACACATCACCATGTTGACTGCATGGGCTGGGATCGAACCCACAACCTTCTGGTTGAGAGACGACCGCACTCCCTCGCAGCAACAGTCACCCTAGAAGTACCCCTGTACGAGTTATGTCAATACTATAACAAAGCAAAACAATAGAGAAAATAAAAAAAGGGAGAAATAATTAAATTACATACATTCTTAAAGTAGAAGAATGTATATGCAAACTAATCTAGAGATACTTATAGTCTATAAATAAATAAACACAGAAACAAATGCCCCAAGTGTGTTTACATATGATACGGGTGGACTAATCTTCAATTACTATACTGTAAATTATATATATATATTAGTAAATAAAGTAAAAAGGCGAAATAAACGTACAATAATTTAATTTAAATATTTTATATAACATACATTATCGCTAAAAGT
>NW_011361500.1:89523-89939 GCF_000735185.1 Notothenia coriiceps
GTATCTTGCCCAAGGATACATGGACCATGTTGACTGCATGGGCTGGGATCGAACCCACAACCTTCTGGTTGAGAGACGACCGCACTCCCTCGCAGCAACAGTCACCCTAGAAGTACCCCTGTACGAGTTATGTCAATACTATAACAAAGCAAAACAATAGGGAAATAAAAAAAGGGAGAAATAAATTAATTACATACATTCTAAACATACATTCTTAAAGTAGAAGAATGTATATGCAAACTAATCTAGAGTATACTTATAAGTCTATAAATAAATAAACACAGAAACAAATGCCCCATAATAGAGGAAAATGCCTATAATTATAATTAATACTATATATTTTTTATAAATTATAATTAATAACATGCAAATAAAGGGAAAAATAAATAAATAGGATATAATATATATATTTAAAT
>NW_011361500.1:89984-96415 GCF_000735185.1 Notothenia coriiceps
TGTTATAGTGAGCACTTTTCCTTTGCAAGAGAGGTTATTGGATAGCGGACACCACAACGGCCATCGATATCACAACATACTGACTCTAACTAACCTCAGATCGATTCTTGTCACAGATAGTTCGTTGTTGAGCAATTAACAAGGGACTCTGAACTCCCTTTTTTGCTCCATATGGCTGGCCTTTGGTGGTCCCATCAGTAGGGGTATAGGATTAGGGTTGGGTTAGGCGTATGGTGATGAATCGGCTGGTTCCATGGCAGTGGTGGAAGGTTATGTCTTGGGAGGCGTATGTTCACCGATGATTCGAATTAGTCGAATCACAACATTATTCTCACTTCAGGTTTACACCAGATACTAACTAGGTTTTCAGGATCCCCCCAGACCCCCCCAATAAAGCAAAACTGCACGTTTCAGAAGTGGGAATAATGGGAGACAAAAACAAAAGTGTTGCATTTATATATTTTGTTCATTGTATACTTATTATTACATGTGTATAGATATGAGCTGAGTAACATTATGAATTGTGTAATTTATATACCGTACGAATGCCGGCCAGATACTCGTTATGACCGGTGATCTGAGTTACAATGTTGGAGAAACTTCAGTCCAAATGCCCCTATCACCTACTTCTTCCCCTTTCACCTGTGTATCTCCTAATAAAAGGTGGTTTCCTCTCGCACCAAAATAATATCTTTAACAAAGGTACAGTGTAGTAAGAGTAATATATATGTGTATTTCTATACAGTGTAGAATATCATAACAGCCAAAGTACAGTCTAGTAAACTGAGTATATACAGTGAAGTATAGGATAAAGTATATTATAAATACAGTGTAAGTATGATAGCATGAGATCAAGGTACATTTATATTGCATTGTAGTCAGGGTTTGGTTGTTAACTGGAATCATTGTAACGGCGGTTACGTAATCAGGAATACACAAATCAAGTAACTGTAATTCAGCCTCGTGTTACATTTGAAAAACGAGTAATCTGATTACAGTTACTTCCGTAAAAACCTGAAGTGAATACATTTTGGATACTAATTGGATTATTGGTGGAAAGATTTCCTAACAACATCTTAAAAATTCAATACTGAAGGAAACAGCCGAATATCACAGCGCACAAAACCTATTACCGCCGCAGAGGACCGAAAAAGGGAGCATTTGAAAAAAAAGGGGCGGGTCCGCTCAGTTGAAATGCTAACAACGAAATATGGAGGAACAGAAGTCTGCGTTTAAATCGTGTTGTGTGTGTGTAGAGGTGTGTGTTGGTTAAAACACATCAACACAGGGTAACACAGTGAAGGCGGTGCGTGAAAAGGCACTGCCGCGCTCCTCTTCTCAGAGGCTAAGTTAACCCTCCCGCTGCCTCCTGGTGCTGCAGAGATTTTCAATAAAGTGAAGGAGGTTTTTCCTTCTATAAAACAGCTGTGGCAGCAGATACTGTGAGTGTCAAAGCATGAATACATTAGAATCAAGGCAGACTGGTTGGCCACACAACTCTCCTGTTTTGGCCGATCAGCGGTGCTTGGAACAAATATAGCCTCTACACCCTGGCCGAAATGTCATTAAAATGAAGTCAGATTTCGAACATTTTAATTCATGTCTTGCCAACACTGCAGGACAGAAGGCGACACAGCCCGTTCTAAGCCATGTCTCTTCACTCCTCACATCCCAAGCTGCATCCCCAAAAAGTGTATTATGTATGTTTTACATCGTTTCAGATGTTGTGTGTTTCAGTTGTGCTTAAAACAGTAAAAATACGTTCAGTTTCCTTTTGCTTTTTGTGCCTCCTGTACACCAAAACATACCATCTGTGATGGAAAAAGAAAGTAATCCAAAAGTAATCTATAAATAATCTGATTACGTAACTGTAACTGTATTCGGATTACTTTCAGAGCCATGTATTCAGTAATCAGTAACTGATTACATTTACACAGTAACCCTCCCAACCCTGTAGTACAGTGTAATATAGTATATTATAGAACATTGTTGTAAAGTACAATATTGTTTATTTTACTGCACTGTAGAATACCATAACTGTAAAGTGCAGTGTAGTAAACTGAGTATATTCAGTAAAGTATATGATAGAGTATATTATAATACAGTCTAGTGTAGCATGATACTGTACATTATAGTAGTGTAATGTAGTTTATTATAGAACAATAGAGTATAGAATTATATACAATGTTACCCATAAAGTTGGGAAAAAATGTTTTACCTCTTGAAATAATTGTGACAATGTGATTTATTCTTGATAGACAAAGTGTTTATCTTCTCCAAACTTTATTGATCAATCTTTTCCAAACATATCACAGTGAACATGAAATAGGAATTAAAAGAGGAGGTTGTTTGAAAACCAAATTATTCCAAGTTTACGGACAACATCATAGTATATTATAGCACTGTGTAGTATAGTATAGTATAGTATAGTTTATAGGTTAGGATTCACTATAGTCCTGTGCTAACCATGTTCCTGCCTCTGTGTGTTCTGTCAGGTGAAGAGGGATGCCGGGGGGACCACCAAGTACATGGAGCTGTACATCGTGGCCGACAACACTCTGGTAAGTTGACAGGAGCCCTCCACTCTTCTATTCCACAGCCTCACTTTGGTCCATCAGTGTGAGACCTCCACTGACGTCACACAGCCATCAAACAGCAGCAGCATGGAAACAGGTCCACGTCGTTAACAAAGATCCTATTCCAGCTAATAGAGCTTATTCATGCTGAAAGCTCTAAAGCGATGATAGGCACAGCGAGGCGGAAGCATGTGGAAATTAGGCAGAAGGATTTGTCTGCTTAATGCCATGTATTCAGTTGGAATCTAAAGGTGGAAGGGCTTTTAAATAGACACTGAGCTGCAGTGTGAGGAGATGCAATATCTTCATAAAATCCAGTTAGGGTTTGTCTTCTACATTAATGCCATGGTAACCACACATGGCGACCAAAAGGAGTCTGGTCCATTGTGTAAGTGGTGTAATTATAATGATGGAGCAGGGTTTAAGTGGTGAAGCGGGAATGGTGGGGTTAGAGTTATGTTTTCATGGATCATTATTCTCTGCAGGGAGCTTTACAAAGAATGATCTTCAAGATTTTATTTATTTTTCTGACTGCTGACCTCATTCCTGCCTCTAATACTCCCCCATTCTCTCTGTCCTGCAGTTTAAGCGGCAGAATAAGGACTACGAAAAAACCAAGGCCAGGATAATGGAAATTGCCAATTACGTGGATAAGGTAAGGCTGATGGGCTCAGTCTGCAATTCAAGAGAACAAACAGCCCCATTCAACAACTGATAGACACTGTCGCACTGTCCCCACACATCTTCATATCATCTATTACCAACCATATCTGAAGATTGTTGACGTTCCAAATCAATAATTAGGGATTGAACAGTGTACACAAAATCTTCTGTTCTATGAAAGCCTGTGAAAATTGAATCAATATTGTCCTTCAACAGCCCTTAAAGGGAGATCGGAGAAAATTGCCTTGTGTGACCAGACTGTGTTATTGGAGCTCACGACAAGATTGTGTAGGCAGGTACATAGCTGTTGTTGTTTTGTGGTGTGTTTAGTTCTACAGGGCTCTGAACATCCGGGTGCCTCTGATTGGTCTGGAGGTGTGGACAGACAGAGACCAGTGCATCGTCAACGAGGATCCCAACGCCACACTCTGGTCCTTCCTCCAGTGGAGACAGAAGCTGAAGTCCCGCAAGAAACACGACAACGCCCAGCTGCTGACGTGAGCAATATATACACACACACACACGTAAAGCTAAGCTATAGCCGTCATGTCATCACATCAGCCACACAGCAGCTGTGAGTCCTCGTCACATCTGTTCAGCTGCGTTCCTGCTGAAGCATTCCTGCAGCGCTCCTGGCCCAAAACACAATTAATGTGGTCATACAAGTTCTGTTAGTTGAGGAAAATAGATTTGAAGCCTAAGATTGCTTCTGTAGCTTCAAAGAATAATATACTGTATATCAGTGCTTTTTGGCTGTGTACCTACAAGTTTGCTATATCAACCCAAAAGTGTGGTCGGAACTTGGCCATTAAAACTGTTTTAGGTCATAAAAAAACCTGTTCTGTTCTTATTTTCTTATAACATTTGAAAAGCTAAGTCGAATTTTTTTTTTAAACTGACTTACATACAGTATAAGAATTGCAAGTTGTGAGTGTGATGTCACCAAATGGTTTGTGCACTATTGCCTAGTGTTTTGCCATTTCCATATAGGTTCTTTTTCTATCAGTGTCACAAGAGGGGGTAACTAAGTACAGTTGAACCCTGACCAAGAAATGTTAGGCAAACAAGATGTAACAATTAATTTTCATGAAAAGAAAACACACCAGCAATAGAATTAATTTCAAAGAATAAAAGACTGATGAGACCCAAACCCCACAACGCCACGGTAACGCCCAAACTCTCATTGTCTAATTTACTGTAAATACATTATTCTTGGAGACTTGGAACTAGCTATTGAGACCATAAACCTTTGGGAACATATTACTTTGGAAGCAAGCTGTGTGCTCCTTTTGTCATAGACTCTATAGAACTGCACTTTAGACCATTAGAATGAATACAAGTTTAAAAGGGACATATCATGAATAACTTTGTTGTGCTTATGCATATACATTTAGGTTTCTGGAGTGCCTACTAATCCCCAAATGAAAATATGAATTTGAATACTAAAAACCCAGTAAATATTTTTGTGGGCTGCCCATTTCCCTCCGTATTAAAAAACAGTTTTAACCTGTTAAGCCCGGCAGCATTTAACAAACTATAAATTGTGTCATAACCACTTAACGGGAAGAAACTCGGCTAACAGACAATATAACAATTTTGACCGAAACAAAACACAAGTCTAACACAGAGCCTCTGAATTAGCCCTGAGAGAAAAAATGCCAACGCACTTATTAGCACAGAACTCACGGTATAAATACTTTATTCAGGGTTCCCGCGGGGTCTTAAAAAGTCTTACATTTGATAATCTGAATTTAAGGCCTTAAAAAGGTCTTAAATATGACCAAAAAAATAAGAAAGGTCTTAAATATGATTTTAGAAGGTCTTAAAAATGATCGGATTTGAAAGGTACTTCTGTGTTGCGATAGCGTCTAAATGTGTTTTGGGGGAAATGTCCGGGCTGCAAAGTAACCAGTACGGTAATAGCCTTTCAGTTCCCCCCCAAAACATTTGTATTGAATTAAATCAACATGGAACCAACTTTGTTTCCCCCGGCCCCTTATTGGAGAACACCCAGCTAGTAACCTAGCAACCAAGCTTCAGCTAGCGGCAGTCAGAAACTCATGTCTCTTCGAATCTACTTACAAATAAATATGGGGAAGTGTAAATTCAACCGTATTTGGTTGGAAAACATCTAATTTAGTGCTTCGTTGAAACCATTGGAAGGAACGTGTTTGAAGCCCGCTGCACCTTTTTGCAAAAGAAATTAGCGTTTTTTTGTGCTAATGCAGCGTAAGCTAATGTAGCGTGAGGTAGTGCAGCATTAGCTAGTGCAGCAGCTCCCGCAACAAGACCGGGGGACCTCCGGTCGACGTTTGGGTCTACGTCAACCCTAAAAGCGGAGGTGCTTGTTAAATATGTTCTTTATTCTCGCGTCCAGGAGAGAAGCTTTAAAATGAGACTAAATGGAGTCTCTGAAAAGATTCAAATGGGATACTTTAATTTTTTTTAAAAGGCGCGGTAGTGTTACAGACAGAATATTGTTCCGGCAGAAAACAGGTGTGATCTGGCTCTCCTGAGCAAGACGAGAAGCCCGATCCCCCGTTCGGTGCCGTTATATATCCTCTGCTGGCTCCTCCCCGCCAGCCGGCTCGCCTCGCCTCTAATGTCCGTTGTTGCATTTAAACAGAGGATTGGTACTTTTCACCTTCAACATATGCTTAACACGCCTTTTCTCCTCATATTCTCTTTCATCACTTTTCATGTAACACATTCTAAACGCTGTAATCAATACTCTAAAACATACAGAAAATACTTCACGGCTGGTTTGGTTTCCGGATGTTGTCACATGCTACTCTCGTCTGTAAACAATAATGTATTCAAATAAACTGTACTTTCATTTAATATTCAGCATGGTAGTATCTCGACATCTATAGTTGTAGTGTTAAATCAGTAGGTTTCGGTTTGCACCACTCCATGTCATTTCGCTACTCAATTCACCTCTTTAGGAAATCGTATATTAGCCACATGCTAAATGCTAACCGTAGATGAAGGATTTTCAGAATAAAAGCTTAACTGCTTGTGCACAAGAATTTCTGGTTTTTCAGTATAAAAGAGCGTTTAAACTGACGGTATGTTTAAGCTACATTATACCGTCAAAACATTGATTTTAATTTCTAACATCGCTCAAGGAATGAGGGAGACCCTGCAAGGAATTTAACTACTCAACATAAGCTCACAACAAATGTCAACACA
>NW_011361500.1:96460-111002 GCF_000735185.1 Notothenia coriiceps
CATGGCAGCAACACATCTAGGCAGGCACATCCAGCACACACAGTCACTACACACACAGTGGGGTTTTTCTCCACAACACACAGAGTTTGGAGAGGGGGGGGCGTCCCGCGTCTGCGGCCGGACGCACACACTACACACAGCATCGCAAAGTTTGAGGGGGGTGGTGGTGTGTGCGTAGCCACACAGCACGACACGCAGCACACAACAACACACGACACACACACACGTGAGCTCAACACGACTCAGCCACACCACACGACTCACACACACACGACACACACCACGGGTTTGCTGGGATTTTTTGTGTTGACAGTCAGTGGGTTTGTGTGGTTGTTTTTTGGGTGGTTTGTTCACACTGACGAATAGATGAGTTTGTTGATCTTTACAACTGGACTGTTGTACTTTCTCTTTGGTCATTACAACAGACTCATATTAACAGGAAAAATACACAACAATCACTCATATATGGATGCACCACCATGAATAATGTTGTACTCGGGAATGTATAGTCCGTGTGCTTTCAGTTGTTTCGAAGTCGAAGACAAGACACTATGATTGGGTGCTGGGCGCGGCGAGGCTCATCTGTTACTGGTTTGTTTCTGCGCTTGTCAGCGTTGTTAGAGCGGAGCCATTAGCTGTTAGTATTGGTGAGAAGAGACGTGGAGTCGTCGTGTGTTGTGTCAGCTATGAAGTTGGGCTGGCTCAGGTGGCTACATGAACCTCTAAAGGAGAGTGCAGAGTATTATCTTGCGCGAATAGTGGCCGCCATAGAGGCAGAGGGCCCCGAAGGTTGGGGGGTGGTGGGTGGTTGGGGGGGGTCGCGGGAGAGCCGGGAGGGCGAGTGGGGTGCGCTGTGGGTTGAGGATGATTGGACGAATAAAAAAATGATGAAAAATTAATGATTATATTGATATGTGTTCTTTATTTATGTATTGATTTAATAAAAAGCGAGGTCTGCTCTGCCGCCTTAACAGATCCACACGAGCGCGAGGTGTTAGTCATTGCAAACTTGTTCATGACCAGATCGCGACTCTATAACAATAAAGAAAGCACTCATGGTGTTCTGTCGTGTGGTGCGCTCTCAATCATTACACTGACCATGTTTTACGTTCAGTATGATGGGTGTGTTTCTCTTTCTCTTCTCGTGTATGCCATATGAAACGGAGCCAGACGTATAGTGCAGGGTGCAGTTGTCGTTTTCATTTGTGCTCACAGTTAAAGAATCAGACTTAATATGCATCTGCTTGTCAAATCATCTGACATCTATGGAGCATCGTCTATCGCGATATTTGTGTGGCACGCGGGTGGATAGACACACCTGAGTTGATTTAGATGATAGAGAGAGGAGGAGAGAGATGATGTAGGAGAGAGAGATGAGGGAAGAGAGTGTGAGAGAAGGCATGGAGTATGAGAGAGATTTGAGAGGAGGAGGTGAGCGAGGAGTGAATCCTCATAAACATCATATTCAGTGGTGTTATCACATGATAGGAGAAGAAGCTGTTCACGGTTGACTGGCACAAAACTGAGGTACCGGTGTTGAGGGCGTTGCCACCGACGTTGATTGTAGTAGAAAGGTTGGACGCGTGGTTGTTTGCCCCGGTGCTTGCGTGACAGTTGTGCGTTCGTGGTGGTAGTGTGGGGGGGGGGGTGGGGTGGTGTGTGCTGTTGGGAGGAGTTATGGTGTAGAGTGCTGTTGGTGAGTGGGAGGGATGTTAGACTGGAGTGTATGTGTGGTGATGATCGAGGGAGGAAGGATGGAGGTAGAGGCGCGCTAGCAAGAGAGGCGGGCTAGCGAGTATGAATATCCTTCAGCTGTTGATAGTAAGACCGTGGACGACGGTAGTGGAGCATCTCGTTTATTTCCTGAACAGTTAGTATCCGGTTGTCTGAGCCATCAACTCCTCAACGATTTGAGTCATCTACGCTATAGCAGTCGTTGTGGACACCCAGGTTTTTTATGCGGAGAAGAGACATCAGGAGTGAGAGATGTATGCGCATGGTGTTTATTCGCATGTATGTTGGCAAATGTTATTAATTTAAGCAATACCGCCTTTACTTAATTGGAGGAGAGAGAGGAGAGAGGAAAGAGAGAGCGGAGAGACGGAGAAGAGGTGAGAGGAGAGAGAGAGACGAGAGAGTGTGGGAGAGGGCGATCGAGATCTCTACTCCGTGTGGTTTTCACCCAAAAGAGCGAGACTCCAACACTGGTTCGAGGGTCACTTTGGTCGGATGCATGCGTTGTGTTACTCTGTGCGTGCGTTCGGGGAGGAAGTTCGTGTGGAGCGATTACGAGTGTGACGGAAAAGAGGGAGGTAGGCGGGTAAGACCTCAGTTAAAGACGCTAATTTAGTGAGAAAGTCGCAGACCTGTGGGACTGCCAGTTTGCTGAAGGTGTCCCAGCGGTGCCTGAGGAGACTTGGGAGGCAGGTTTTCACAATGTGCAAAAGATGTTATAGTGGACACGGAGCTCTTCTTCAGGTTCTTCTGTGTTTCCCCAAAGAGAGCTCCAATGGTCGCATTTTGTGTGCTCCTCGTTTCTGACATGTATTGACCTACCAGAGTAGCGGGTAGTTTCGACGTTTTTTAACAAGACGCGGGTTAGCTGAATGTCCTCGGAGTTAATGTGAAATGTGCTCGTGAATAAATGACATTGTCTGTTGGTTTTATGGATTAGTCTGATGATTTCACGAGTTCTGTCACATGGTTATTTAACGTGTAGTTAAATTCACGGTGGTATTGTATGTTACCTTTGATCATTGTCACCGTCTCGTTCGTTACAGCAGTTTAAAATGTGTTGGATCCTGGAAGGGTGGAAGGACAGGCAGAATGTGTTTTATTTTGTAATATATAATGGAGTGCAAAAGACTCTCTGGGTCTGAGGCATACGTCAGTACCAAAAAGGTTTTAATTAATATTGATGAATGCTAATAAATATACTAAATCCTTCCTTGTAGTTCTATCTTTCTGTCAGTGCAGAGACGTTGAGTGTTTCGTGCTCTGGTGTTGGGTTTTCCTTTGTTCACTGGTTTGTTTTGGTTTGGTCTTCAACTTGATGCTCGAGCTACAATTTAGAAATGAAACCAAAACCGGAATGTGTTTTTGCGTACTGAAACCTAAATAAAAAAACACACACAGGTACATGATACTGATAAAGGAGTTCAGATTCTGCAAACCATTTCATGTTTCCTCTCTTTTCTCCTTTCGCTGACATATGGTGGGCTAAGTACTGCAGCTATATTTAGGTAGTAATACTTGTAAGAGTATTATGAATGGACTGGTATTAGGTATACTAGGCTGTATTAGATAGCGTCTTTATCCAGTCTTAATGCCGCCTCAAAGGCTTACATACTACTCATGTCATCACGCCAGTCAGTGTACCTTACTCTAGAACTAACATTCATACACCTCACACATCCGCTGTTGGGTGCCATTGGGCCATCAGGAGCAACTCAGGGTTAAGGTAGGACACGCATCACCAATGTTGACTGCATGGGCTTGGGATCGAACCCAGTCAACCTTCTGGTTGAGAGACGACCGCCACTCCTTCCGCAGGCTGCAGCAACAGTCACCCTAGAGAAGTACCTACCTGTAACGAGTTATGTCCATTATACTATAACAATAGCATAGCGACAATATAGGGAAAAATGAAGAAAAAGGTAGAAATGAAATAAATTACATCTATACTTCTCTAAAGTAGAAGAATGTATATATGCATAACTAATCTATGAGATATCTATATAGTCTATAAATAAATAAACACAGAACAAATGCCCCATAATAGAGGAAAATGCCTTATAATTAATACAATATAATATTTGTGTTTTATAAATTTATAATTAATAACATGCAAATAAAGGGTGAAAATATAATAAATGGATATATATATATATATTTAAAATGTCATATCATTACTTTAACTCAATCATGCATATATACATTTGTGTGAACCCTAAAAAATTAGTGGATTTACATGCCTAAAAAAAATGTTTTTGAGAATAATTACATACTAAAACCGAATTAAAGGTGGCTAGGTAAATTCACTTCAGAAACACTTTTTGTTATATTCCATGAATGCTTTAATCATCCCTGATAGGCAATGAATAAATCAAATGCTTTGACAATAACTACCATAACGTTTCATCTGTGGAAGCACCGTGGCGCTGTAAAAAACACGACCAATCATCTGAGCCGACCTTGTTCGAGCCTTCTACCCCTACCTTTAAAGGTGGGGTAGGTAATTTTGGAGAAACCAGCTCGAGTGCGTTAGAATTTGAAAATACACAGCCGGAAAAAATCTGCCACTTCCTTACAGAGCCCCTCCTCCAACACACACGAACGCGCACATGACCAATGACGGCACGAGATAAGTTTGTGCACAGATGGAAGGCTGATAGGCAGGTAGGCCATCCAGTTACTTTAGCCGGGCCGGCTCAGATGATTGGTCGTGCTTTTTACAGTACCACGGCTTCCACAGATTAAATGTTTTAATGGATTTATTGTCAAAGCACTTAAGATATTCATTGCTATCGGGATGTTAAGAGCATTCCATGGAATATAACAAAAAGTGTATCTCGAGCCGGTTTCTCAAACGTACCTACCCCACCTTTAAGTATAATTGCTATACATTTAAAAAAAAATTGTGGTCACATTTATGTATTCTTCTTTATATTTCAACATTACTTTTTTACTCGGATAGTTTTGTTCTTTTTTTATGGTGTATATTATTTGTTAACTGTTTTTCAGTATTTTGTTAACTACAGCTGTCAAATAAGGCAATGCACGTTTTTTTTATATGGCACCTTTCAACACAAGGCAATTCAATGTGCTTCACAAAAATTAAAAACATTAAGAAATAGTGACACGGAAACACAATAAAAAATGCTATTTAAAACCAGTATAAAACTATAAAGGTAATGGAGTAGCAGTGGAAAGTAGCATACATTCAAACACCTCAGAAACTTTCCACTACTGTCCCTGGTGTTTTCCTGCATGCATGCACACTGTGTGGGTGTAACTGGTGCCAAATGTTGAATGTTAATAAGTCTGTTGCATAAACTGTTAAATATTTCCCTTGATCATACATGTCAGGCAAAGTTTGCTTTTGTGTTTTACTGTAGAATGTACTTTTAAGTATGTTCCCAAAAGTCCTGCCTCTGAAACACATATTCAAAGCGAAATCCCTCCAGGGTTAAGGTACAAAGGAAACGCATGTATTCCCGGTATGAGGCAGTAAATGACCCCTCTGTACTGGTCCCCCCCCCTCTGTTGTTATTATTCCAGAGAAGCGGCGGTGATTTTACCGTCACGTCTGGTGAGTCATGCGTGAGTCAGAGCCTGTGGGAGGGAGAGATCTGCGTCCTGCTGCCGGGTGTTTCTGCTCCGGGATCACATGCACGCCGTAGTATCCGGGCAGATAAGCGGTCATGTGATTTTTCGAAGAATTGCTGCTATAACCTCTCCTCCTTACGGGAAACATAAAGCGCTGATTTCCTCCTGTGTTGCAGTTTTAAAGTGATACCCTGTGCGCTGTGAAGCCATATAGCTCAGTGAGATCCTGCAGGATTACTGTACACCCTCACATCAGTTCCTTTTAGAATCAGAATCAGAAACAGGTTTATTACCAGGTAGTTTGACACGTACGAGGAATTTGACTAGGTGTCGTGGTGCATACATAAAAGTAAAAAAAGAATAAAAAAACACAGTGAAAGATTAAAACATATCTAAGGATATTAAAGTACTAAGTGAGCAATAACATAGCTAAACTCTCCAGTAAATACCTTTTAACTCTTTTAACAAGAATATTGTGCATGATAGCAAAAACTTAAAGGGCCAGTCCACACATTTTTCTGATTTTAGAAGGATTAGGACCTAAGCATAGCAAGGGCCCCCTCAACAAAAAGCCAATGGAAAAATCCCATTGGCTTTTGGGAAATTGGAGAAAATAAGACATGTGGTGAACACATGCTCATGATACTATGTGTTGTTCTTCAGGAGAATCTCCACATACAAACAACACTTTGTGACTTTTGAAACGTAAACGCAGTCGCCAGAAATAAAAAGCTAACGTTAGGCTATAAAGGAACTTAATCACGGTCACATGACTTCAGACCGCTAAACTATAGGGGGATAATGTTCGGCGTGATGACTAACGCACTGAACCATAGCATCCCTAGTACAACTAGTAGTAGCTGTAGTAGCAGCAGCTGTTGTAGTAGTAGTAGTAGTAGCAGCTATAGTAGTAGATATTAGTAGTAGTAGTAGTAGTAGCTGTATTAGTAGCAGTAGTAGTAGCAGTAGTAGTAGTAGTAGTAGTAGCAGTAGTAGTAGTAGTAGTATTAGTAGTAGTAGTAGCAGCTCTAGTGAGTAGTAGTAGTAGTAGTGTAGTAGTAGTATAGTAGTAGTAATAGTAGTAGTAGTAATAGTAGTAGTAGTAGTAATAGTAGTAGTAGCAGCTCTAGTGGTAGTAGTAGTAGTAGTAGTAGCAGCTCTAGTGGTAGTAGTAGTAGTAGTAGTAGCAGCTCTAGTAGTAGTAGTAGTAGTAGTAGTAATAGTAGTAGTAGTAGTAATAGTAGTAGTAGCAGCTCTAGTAGTAGTAGTAGTAGTAATAGTAGTAGTAGCAGCTGTAGTAGTATTAGTATAGTCTAGTCACTTGTTGGTAACACCTGCCGTTTTTAAGACAAAAAAGCCTTAGACAGTCACCAGTGCGGTATTTATTGACTTATTTTATGTCGTAGAACAAAATATGAAAATCTCGTAAGCTTGTTTTATCCACAGATCTTATTTCAGGAATCCAACCAAAATGATTGACTTCAAGACGACAAAACCAAAAATGGTGAATGCTAACTTATTTTCCGGTTTTAGGACTCATTCCTGGACCACTTTATTCAGTTCACCCGTCATGAAGAGTACTACTCGGCCCAAAAACAACATTAGAATATTGAACCTCTGATGGGAGCGTGTTTAAAGTACCAGAAATAACCCAGATGATGTCATGGTGAGGTCATCAGGGTTTTCTTGGATGGTTACATCAGGAGAGATGAAGCATGATGATAATATGATAAGCTGAATCAATTGTCAGCAAATGTATCTGTTAGATAACACATTAATCATAACATAAAAAAACATTTCTAACTAACATATCCGATATAATATTCCTGTATTGTGTGATAACGAGGCACTGAATACACTGATTACTGTTGCAAAGATATTAAATAAAAGCAACTTCAACTGTTGAAGCATGTGATATTTTTGCGTTTTTTCTGATCTTTTATTCACCAAACGATTATCAAATTATTGAGAAAATAATTGAAAGATTCCTTAATTATCAGAACAATTATTAGTCACCACTCTAGTGAGCAGATGTAGACACCTACATGCTTCCATAAAACACAACAAAAAGGATCACTGTACTTAATACCACAGATGCTGTATATAACCATACAAATAATGATTGATTATTATGGGAATTCTTTGGTTGTGCTGATGACATAATCTGGGTATTAAGAGGTCAAAGGTCACAGTTGGGTCAGTAGAGGTAGACTACTCTTCAGCCTTGAACTTTTCCTGCTGTCTCATCATCATCATCTTCATAATCATCATCATCCAGCTTTTCTATGGTAGTTATAGAAACAGTTGCCATGACACCCAATGCCCGTAAGCGATGCAATGATCCAGGTGCACAGTGTCCATGGACTGTGTGTGTGTGTGTGTGTGTGTGTGTGTGTGTGTGTGTGTGTGTGTGTGTGTGTGTGTGTGTGTGTGTGTGTGTGTTTGTGTGTNAAAGTGTTTTTATATAGCCCAATATCACACATTTTACATTTGTCTCAGTGGACTTTACAGTTTGTACAGAATATGAATAAGACACCCTCTGTCCTTGGACCCTCACATTGGACAACGCAACAAAAAAACTGCATACTTTTATTGTGGACATGAATGAGCAGATGGTATTCCTTAGGAGTAAAGGCCCCAACACACCAATCTGACACAAAAGAACACGTCCCGACGGACCCGACTGTTGTGTCGCCTCACGTCTCCTGCGTCTTGGCAAACAGTTGCAATGGAGCACACTGCAAAGACTTCTGCCGACGGCCAAGTAGCACGTACGAGCTGCGCATGCGTGAGTGGCAATAACTCTCCTTACTAACAGGCGGCGGTAGTGTGTATTAGTCAATCAAAAGAGGCAACAACTGGAAGACAGACTGCATGATACACCCATGGATGTATCATAAGAACTGGATACAGCGTGGGAGGCGGGGCCTCGTTCATTCCTATGAGAGTTGCTCATTGGCGCATGAAGACAAAATGGCTCAACTTTTGAGAGAGCGAAACGTCACGAAAGTATTCATATAATCATATAATCTGTTCTTATTGTGCATCCATGGGTAAAGGTAAAACTCATGTAGTACTGAACACGTCACATGAACGTGCCGGGCGGCGCGGTCCCGTAGGTTAGATCCGCGTTCATAATGCCGAGGAAAATAATGAATGAATTAATGTTTTTAATAAGGACTATACAAATGTTCATACTTGGTAGTTTATTTAGTTTAAAAACAATTATCCAACGATTTACAGACGTCTCTTTCCCAATGGGAAAAAGTATTTCCGGGCCCAGCAACTGATACGGAAGTGTAGTAACGCCGTTTGGCCACAACTAATATTTTCACTACCGGAGGACCGAGGATTCGAGGAGTCGAGGAGGGGAAATTAGTGAAATGAGAAAGGGCCACAGAGTTTTTGAGACAAACTTTCCGCCGGTCTCGACCAAAATCTGCTCGTGTCACTCAGTTAATTTCGGAAACCACGTGATGTCCCGCTGATGATGACATTTCCGGATTTCAAGGTTTCAAAGTAAGAACATGATGGTTTGGTTAATGTGCCGTTTTTGTATTACTTTAATGAACAGTGTTACGTTAAGTGCATTCTTTATCACCAAGATAAAGAATGTATCACATGTTATAGTGATACAGTTAGTTTGTGTTAGTTTATTTGTTCAATGCAGCCTATTTCGAGCACATTCGTATGCATTGATGTTGTTGAACTAGGCTACTTAGGTTACGCCACTTTTGGGTCCCGGGGGGCTACAGCTGGCAGCGAAGCAGCCCCAGAGATAATTCTTTCGTTCGATATTTTGTGTGTATTCATTAAGCGGGTCAAAGTTACAAAGCACTTCCCATCTTATTAATTGGCCTAGTTTTACGTTACCAGTGCAGTGGTAAGGTTATCTGTAGAAAAGCACCGTATTTACGTTAGCCTTCAGTAAGGCTAAATGTTGTCATTACCGGAGGATTCGAGGAGTCTAGGAGGGGTAATTTGTGAAATGAGAAAGGGCCCATGTGTGTGTAAAAAGAAGATCCACAAGCACAGATTTGAGATCTACAAGCAGAGATTTGAGATCCACAAGCAGAGATTTGAGATCCACAAGCGCATTTTTGGTTGACAAATACAAAATAGATTCTCCAATGCCTGATCGAAAGTTGTCAATGTTAAAGAGATATTCACAAATTCCTTTTGTTTATTTGTAAATTATTTATAGTATTAGATCTTATTTTATTTTGTGAAAATATTTAGCGTATTTGCAGATCCGTTTTACATCCGAAAAGACACGACGGGGCGGGACACACCAATCTGAGTAGGACGACAGGACGCTCATCGACAGCCAGACATCTATCGACATCTATCGACGCCGAAAATCAGCCCGGTGTGTAGGGGCCTTAAGTGAACACGCCCTCATTTAATAGGCAATTCAAGATGATAAAACGACAAGTCATTATTTCCTAATTAGCCTAAATGAGTCATCTGATATTAAAGATTAACAATGGGATTAAACTAATTTGGCCACTTCTCAGGTCACATCTGATCTGTCGCTGTCTGTGATTGGAATGGAAACAATACATGGGAACATGTAATATTCACATAAAAATGCAGTGGTTTGAAGGTATTTTCCTTTTAATTAAAAAAAGGAAAACGTTGTGCTCATTTTCAGGTTCATGTATTTTGTGTTTCTACCATAACACTGTCACATGCTTGATGCACCTGTATTGAACCTCTGTCTGAGAAGCTCTGTTTTAGTGCATGTCTCTTTCGGTTTCTCCCCAAGAGGCACAGCCTCTGCAAAGCTAGGGTATATTTTCATGAGCATGTGACAGAGTTAGGGTAGCTGAATCTGAATCGCTTATTTAATCCAATGATTTCTCACCTAGGCTCAAAAAATGAATTAAGTTCATAGTTTAGTAGGCATTGAAGATACACAAAGTATATCTCCTTTATGTTAGTGGCTAGGCTAAATCAAAAAGTAATTTGAAAGTAACTTTTCTTTTAAAGTAACAGTATTTTTTCTTTGCTAATCTACCCATCTCCGAGTCAAAGGTGCTAATACAAAATTCATAGCATCTATGATCGAGAGATTGGTTTATTTCTATTTTGAGATGTTAATATTTTAGAATTGTTTATTTCTACTCTTTTAATTTCCAATTATGTGCAATGCCTTGTTTTTTATGGTGCTGCAAGACATTATTTTTACAAGTACATCTTATCTGTATTGTCTCCAAACAGTTGTCATGATGAGAACGGCTGAGTATACCGCTGCTAAGAGTGTCAGTTGTTAACGGTGCAGACAGCAGCAGTAGAGCTGACAGAGTGCTGCCAAATCTAACACTTTTAACATGGAGTATAAACCAGCCAGTATTTGCACAGTAAATAATGATTCTCTGCTCTGGTATAGATTACATCTCTACATGGCAAGTAGTTATTTTGCTGATATATAAGCAACATAGCTCATTATGCAACATATAAAACCTTCCGCAGCTTGAGTTTCTTTTTGAGGTAGAACGCTGCTGATACACGGTTAGTACATAGGTTCAAGATCATCACAGCCTCAGTTAAGAACGCTGATTAACTCCACATCCCCCCTCCCAGTGAGCCTCTGTGTGACTGATGACAGAAACACCCAGCTTTGGGTCAGGTCATTTCATATTTCGTTAGTGTATCAATTGACAAATTATTAGTTTGACAGAGATTTTATGAAGCAAAAGATCTCGCTTCAGTCGCCTGTAATTGGGCCAAACAACGCAGCAGCATCTCAGTCTGACTGCTGGCAAACGCAAACAAACACACACACACACACACACACACACACACACACACACACACACACACACACACACACACACACACACACACACACACACACACACACACACACACATGAACATGAAATCACTGACAAATATGAATATACTGTATACAACANTGTGTGTGTGTGTGTGTGTGTGTGTGTGTGTGAGTTACAGAGAGTTTTACTGTAATCTGATACACACTAGCCCCTTTGAAAGATATTAGGAAATATTGGCTCTGGGCCTTTTTTCCAAAGCAGTCACTTTATGCCTGGTCCTCACTCGTTCAGGTATGAAGTTGGATAAGAGTTGTGTGTGTGTGTGTGTGTGTGTGTGTGTGTGTGTGTTCAGTATTAAATATAATAATCATAAATGATCATTAATGTCTTAATTATCGCTGAGATCCAGATCAGTGTTTGTTCTCAGTCTTATTTACAGCCGCTCTCTCTGCAGAGGTGTTGCTTAGCATTCAGGATGTGAAATTAAGATGTTTTTGTTCCATATTTGGATCAAACACGGCTGGAGGGTTGAACATTTCCAGCAGCGAGTGAAGCGAGGCTTTCATCTCCATTGCAGATTCTGATCTTTCCTGCCTTTACTACTGTTACATAAAAATACATAAGCACATAACGCTCTGTTCAACGGTGAGGCTGGAGTTCAGTGTGTTCTGTGCAAAACCTCATATGACTTACATGTGAGAGAGCAGAAAGCCTTTATATCAAGTTTTAGGTTGTGATTTCATTGACGTGAACTGTTTGGAATTATCTTAACAGAATAGTTTGACAGTGTGAGGAATAAAAATGTGTTTTCTGGTGACAAGTTAAGGCTACAGTCAACAGAGTGTTAGCCTAGCTTAGCATAAAGACTGGAAACAGCTAGCCTGGCTTCATGCATTACCAACAACATCTGCCGTCAGCTGACTCGTTGCTCTTGAATCCATAGAAAATGTGTATAATTTGTCCATTTACGGGAAACTTTGGGCTGAATATTTTATTTGTTGTATGCTAAATGCTCCCTGCTAGGGCACATTACATTACATATCACTTGTTAGAAGCTTTTATCCAAAGTGACTTACATACTCAATACTGTGGGCAATCCCCACAGGAGCAATTTGGGGTGAAGTGTCTTGCCCAGGGACACAACGACATGCTGACTGCAGTGGGGTTTGAACCTGTTACCCCCTGATCCGAACACCAACACACAACCCACTGCACCACACGCCTCCCGCACATAATAATCCCAATGGTATGTTAATTAGTGGGCTTTGATTTGTTGTCTTGTATTACCTTTTAATACATTTGTGATAATGGTATTTGGCTACACATCTGATTTGCTGCATTCAAAGAATTATTTCTATACAACATTTCTAAAAAGTAAAGTAAAAAAAAAGTAAAGTAAAAAAAAGTTATGCGCTGAAATAAATTAAAAAAGATTAGTTCACTGTGTTAAAATCCCTCCTACTGGAATAATTAGGAAATGTTTCCCATGGTGCAAAACACTGGATGTTGAGCAACTTTTACTACTTTTTTGTTATTGTATTCTTATACTATTTGTCTTTCTGTCTTATTCTGTTGCTGCTACGACACCTGCATTTCCTACGGGGATCAATAAAGGTTCATATTATCTTATCTTAAATATATATAAGTATACTATGTGTTCACTGAGTCAGAATTCCTCCTAAAACATATTGATTTCTATGTTTTTAAAAATAAAATGTTTGTGAAATCCCTCGTTGTGTGTTTCCACTCCATCCCCTACGTTTATTAACCTTGTGGTTTTGACCCCAACCGCGCTTCACCCTCCTCTCTGCCCCTCTTCTGCACTCTGCCCCAATTTGCGTACGCGGTCACGCCGTCTCGGGAACGCGCATTGGGGGCTCGGTTCCTACGTTCCTACGCAACGGAGGGGCGGTACGCAGGACTTAAAGCAGCGCGAGGCTTGTCCTCCTATGTTGATGTGTCGTACTCGCAGATTTCAGAAAGTCAGGGAGGCAGGTTCAGGGAGTTTTTGGAGAGAGGAAAGAGAGAGAAACAGAAATCGGAGCAGCAGCAGTGACACTTTGCTGTCATATAACTATTTTTGTTCCGGCACTTCTCAAATAAACCAGCAGAGACCCCGTTGTTGTTTGGAGCGATGGAGCGCTCATCGGTAGGACTCATAGGAGACCAAGTGTTTGCTGTGGAGTCAATAACTAAGAAGAGAGTGAGAAAGGTAAGAACAACTAATAACCCACAACACATAACTTGCTTGTTTTCCCAAATAATGAACAGTGTGTTCCGATTCGCTGCACACCACAAAACTAGGCTAGGCAATATCCTTATAAACTACTTTACGTACGAGATATATATCTATTATTTCCATACACTGTGCCAAAGTTTAGGAATGTTTCACAGCAGGAGTCTCCTCCTGCAGCCTCTCCGTGAGGCTGCATGAGATGCTGCAGCGTTAAGCATGTTTTGATGCCCACGCAGCTGTAGTAAGACGGGGAAGGGGGTGTGTAGGTATCCAGAAAACGCGCTTACGGACAAAGTGAGGGGAGCTACGCACTTGATATGAGTTACGCCAGTGAGCAGCGGAGAATCGGTGGGAAAATGCTGCGTAATAACACTGGGTGCTGCGTGATGGTTTTTTCACGTTGGAGAAACATGTGGATTTGTAAGGCCTATTTTCACGAAGCATGTGCTCATACAGTGTACTCTGTAAGGTAAAATAAATTTTGATAATAAAAAATTATTATACAATCACAAATAAAAGCTCTCCTCCACATGCTCTCTGTGTTTACCCATGGATGTGGTCATGTTGTTATTTTCCTCTCTGACTGTGATCATTCCGGTTGCGCAACACCACGTTGTTTACATGTTCGCGTGGCCCCACCTATCACAAAGCGTTCTAGAAGTAGCTCGAGCATTGTAGAGACCGGCTCGTGGAGCCCATGTGCGGTCACGTCACCCGTCATTGACGTCACCCCCCCCTCATGAAAACACAGTATTTTTTTTAAAAAGGGCCTAAAATGTGTATGACCCTTAAAGGGACAGTCCTGCTTTTTCGGTCTTGCTTTTAGCTTCTTATGCACCACAACGAGGGGGGAAATGTGGGTGAATCTAATAAGTAACTCTCTGTCCCCCCCCTCTTTCTCTTTCTCCTCAGGGTAATGTGGAGTACCTTCTGAAATGGCAGGGATGGTCCCCAAAGTGAGTAAGCCTTGACTCATCATGAACCTCATAGCCTCAATATGATCTGAGTGGCCCTTTATATATATATATTAAAAAAATATGCTGCCTAATACCTGAGTTGCTGCTGCATAGATAGATGGATGGATGGATAGATAGATGGATGGATAGATAGATAGATGGATGGATAGATGGATGGATAGATGGATAGATATATAGATAGATAGATGGATAGATGGATAGATATATAGATAGATAGAT
>NW_011361500.1:111140-113036 GCF_000735185.1 Notothenia coriiceps
GATAGATGGATAGATATATAGATAGATAGATGGATAGATGGATAGATATATAGATAGATAGATATATAGATAGATGGATGGATAGATGGATATATATAGATAGATGGATGGATAGATGGATGGATGGATGGATTCAACTTTTATATAAAAGCTACTGTGCACCATCTATAAAGTATATAGTACAACATGTTTTTTTTTTTCTGTCCGTTTTGTAGATTTGGATATTAGACAGGATTAGGGTTGCAAAATTCCGGGAATTTTCAAAGATGGAAACTTTCCATGGGAATTAATGGGAATTTATGGGAATAAACTGGGAATTCAAAATTGAAGTTTGGCTCTTCATAGGGAATTTAAATATGGGGAAAGTATATTTTTGCATAATCTTGACTAAAACAAAAAAAAGCCAATCAAGTACACTTGAATATCCATGCCATAGCACACTGCTTACTGCATGGCTATTGAGACCACAACCCCGACAGGCACTGTGCATTCCTCCATGTTTTCGTTCTTCAATTAAACAAATAATTGTTCAATAAAATAATTAAAACTTCTTCTGTTCTACTTAAAATAAATCTGTTGAAATGTCATGTTTTTTGTTTAATTTTGCATCGAATATTTCCAAATTTCCCCAGCTTAACTTCCCATGGAAACTTTCCGGAAATGTACCGGAAATGTTCCGCCCCATTGCAACCCTAGACAGGATTGGAATTGATTCTGTATATTTCATAGTGTGTATTCTTAGATACTCTTCTGAATATATGTATTTTCTACTGTGCATACAGTATGTATATATTTGTTTTGTTTTTTATTTGCATTTTATTCTATCTTAAGAAATGTGGTTATTCTTCACCAATGACTAAACAATGATGACAAGTTTTATTTATAGAATATGTATTAGTTGGAGACTTTCGAAAGACTGACAGATATATGGGTAGATGGACGGAGGGATAGATAGACTGACTTTAGAATTAAATGTGTGTGTGTTGGCAGATACAGTACTTGGGAACCAGAGGACAATATTTTGGACCCGCGCCTCGTCCTGGCCTATGAAGAGCAGTGAGTAATCTTTGAGAGCTTTTACTTTATGCTTGCACAGCGTTTATGTTTTCTAGCTCATAATCTGTTTCTCTTCATCACTTGTTCTCTGTTCTCTCCTTCCCTCTGTTTCCTTTTCCTTCTTCCAGTCAGGAGAAGATCAGAGCTCTGGCGTACCGGAGGAAAGGTCTCAGACCCAGGAGGCTCCTCCTGCGGGTGAGAAGACACCTTTATCCTCACTTGACTCTGTTGTACCTTTCTCTACCAATTCTGACTGCACACTAACCTTTATTCTAGTCTCACATGTCTTTGTTGTTTCTTTCTCCACTCATTTTGACTGCTCAGTGAGGAGTTTGTTTATCTAAATATATAACAATTGTTGGTTGTACAGGGTTCCCGCGGGGTCTTAAAAAGTCTTACATTTGATAATCTGAATTTAAGGCCTTAAAAAGGTCTTAAATATGACCAAAACATAAGAAAGGTCTTAAATATGATTTAGAAGGTCTTAAAAATGATGGGATTTGAAAGGTAATTCTGCGTAGAGATCGCGTCTAAATGTGTTTTGGGGGAAATGTCCGTGCTGCAAAGTAACCAGTACGGTAAGAGCCTTTCAGTTCCCCCCAACAATTTGTGTTGAAATAAATCAACATGGAACCAGTAATCACTAACTTTGTTTCCCCCGGCCCCTTATTGGAGAACACCCAGCTAGTAACCTAGCAACCAAGCTTCAGCTAGCGGCAGTCAGAAACTCATGTATCTTCAAATCTACTTACAAATAAATATGGGGACGTGTAAGTTCAACCGTATTTGGTTGGAAAACATCGAATTTAGTGCTTGGTTGAAACCAGTGGAGGGAACGTG
>NW_011361500.1:113076-117562 GCF_000735185.1 Notothenia coriiceps
AGAGAGGACGATCAAGAGAAGAGAGAGAGGACGATCAAGAGAAGAGAGAGAGGGCGATCAAGAGAAGAGAGAGAGGGTGATCAAGAGAAGAGATAGAGAATGATAGAAGAGTGAGAGGGTGATCAAGAGAAGAGAGAGAGGGCGATCAAGAGAAGAGAGAGGGAAGAGAGAGTGCAATCAAGAGAAGAGAGAGAAGAGAAGAGAGAGAGTCAAACTAAAGTGGAGACATGGCCGAAACCCTACAGTGAAGTGTTCTCCTGTGAGAGGGCGATCAAGGGAAGAGAGAGAGGGCGATCAAGAGGAGAGCGAGAGGGCGATCAAGAGAAGAGAAAAAGGGTGATCAAGAGAAGAGAGAGAGGGCGATCAAGAGAAGAGAGAGAGGGCGATCAAGAGAAGAGAGAGGGCGATCAAGAGAAGAGAGAGAGGGGGCGATCAAGAGAAGAGAGAGAGGGTGATAGATAGGGCTGTAACGATACACTAATCTCACGATACGATACGATACACGATATTGAGCTCACAATACGATATATATCACGATATTCAGCCAACGATACGATTCGATACGATTCGATATAATTCGATACTTACATCATTTTCTGAAAGATTTTAAAGGGACAGTGTGATTTTGGTGACATCTTGTGAGTGTTCCATTGACTTGGATTGAATTAATTCAACTGAAAACTGAAAGCATCAATTATACAATATATGGCTCTGACTAGACAGAGAGTCTACAGCTTGCAAATGCTGGACAAAATGACTCAAAAGATGTGGTGAGAAAATTTGTTTCATTTATTGAAACAGTGCCAACTGTAGTTTACAAGCCTTTGAAACGTAAGTACATAAAGTGCAGTATCACAATGGACAATGGAGAATTAAAAGGTGCAGCAGGTGGCCTGTTCTGAACAGATTCTTTTTCAGCATTTTTAGCTTAACACAGAATATGAGGTAGCCAATAATTCAAGTCACTAAGAACAACATTTAATGTAAAATGTACCTGCCAATAATTCAAGTCCAAAGGAGTAACATTTAAGCCAAAAACACTAAACAGAAAGGCTCCTCTCTACATAACTGCATCTACATTCTCTTCAGATTTTTGTTCAGGAATATAATCTGATCAACGTGGTCTGGGAGAAGTGCACTTCTCTGAGCATTGACGATGGCCCATTCCCAAACCGCCCCCTACACCCTACCCCTCCGTTTGCGCGTTCACGCGGAGGGTCCGCCTACGAGTGTGGAGCGGTGTGGAGGGGGAGTGGGCTATCAAGCCCTCAAACAGCGAGTCTGCAGCGTTGCTGACTTGAGACCGGTCTCTACCTGACCGGAGTCGCGCTGTGTGTGTCCGCTGCTGTCAAGCTGTTAACAAGTAGTTCCAGCAAACATCCATATCCAACATATGTTTTAACTTAGGATCATACCTGTGTTTAGTCTAGAAAAAGGTAAATGTGTGCATTTTATTATAAAGTTGTGTATATTTACAGACCGTTGCAAAAACTAAGAAGCTTATAAACATCAGGTTTAAAACTAAAAGAGCTTTGAAACACAATGAAAGATGTTAGGAGTTTTATTTGAGTTATTAATTTAAACTTTTTGTCTAAGAGATGTTGATTTGAAACCGTTGTTACATACAGTTACGGCATTTCCTGTTTCTGCCGGAGAGAGGGGAGGCCGTCCCAAAGCTTGCTGCTGTATTTACTCCCTCCATCTGACAGGAGGGAGCCTCGTTGAGCTGCGAGTGTGGCTACAGACGGAGTTCACTCCGTCGAGGGAGTGGTTTGGGATTGGGCCGATATCTCCGGCGGTAGAGAAGACCCTCTCCAGTGTGGTTAATGTTTGCCGCCATACTCCTGAACCGCTTCGCACTCACTGCGAGAAGAAGACACCGGCGTCTGTGTATCTAGAAATGCTCTACAGCGACACTAGCGGCTCGGCTGGCTGACGTAACCGCTCTTCATGCAGAGTGCCAGGCGGAACACGGGGGATTTGAATGGGAGTTAATGTATCGATACCCGCGGCTGAAATATCGATACTTTCTCGGGAAACAAAATATCGATATATATCTAGATCGGCAGGCATCGATTAAAGTGCACAGCCTAAGTCGCCACCGTCCGTTTTCTCTATGCTGGCAACACACAGTTGCACGGGCGTTGCAGAATAGTTTCCCCCCACTTCTTTTCCCGGTCTTTAGTAGACATGTGTTGGTAATATGAGCTCTACAACAGTGTGTGTTTTACATTCGGATGCTCGGCTGATGACGTCAACGTCAAGATGAGTTTAACTTTCTGAGGTCACTGAGGTCAAATTTATCCTTTTAAGACCCTTTCCAATACACTTTCTTAAGACCTCATCGCAACTTTGAGTTCAAAACCGGTTACAACAACTTACCTCACATTGACTATATTGATTGGTAAGAAGCCAACTTAAACAGAGTGCAGCAGACTACCGAAGCCTCCTCTCCAACATGAAATTCAACTCTCTGTAAGCGTCAAGGCACAATGCAGTAATGCTGCTTTGTTTCTTCTGTACTCTGTGCAAGTAAAACTCCTGAAAAACCATCTAGAAACCAGATTTACCCAATAAGCAAACAATTGACAAAACTTTGAACTATGAAAATATATTAAACTTTTTTGTTTGTTTTTTATTTGGTGAGCTTCAGCGGGGTAATGCCATATAGGACTCCTCACAAATACCCAGGGGTTAAATTGGGGCGCTGGGGCCTGCCGGGCTAACGCCTGGCACATAGGACGATGCCTCTGACGTCATCGCCCTCAACGACATCTTGTCCATAGTTTAGCAAAAAACAATATATATGTTTAAGAAATTTGTCTCGTTCTAATATAGACTATACTTAGCGGTCGATATGGTGTTGACGTTTACTTTTAAAATAGCAGATCTCGGCGCGCGCCCGCGTGACCTGGATATAGTTTGGCTTAGACCCCGGCCCCACGAGGACGCATATCGGTCACACATACACGCAAACGCAAAAAAGTCTTCGTTCAACGATTCGATTCATTAATGTTGCCATTCACACTAACGGGCTGGAAATGCCTGGAGAACGCTGTAGTAAACTATGCCAGGCCCTATCGTAAGCCTGGGCTGCTGCCGCCACAAAATACACCAAAGCAGCGAAGAAGACCCGGAGCATGGTTGCCCTTCCTTCTGCGCGAAGGCACGGCTGTTCTCTCTGCTGTACTATCCCCTCCAGGTAGTCCACCAGCAGAGAAAAACACCCACCTCTCCCCCCGCCACTTCCAAGGGACGAGGGGAACCGTGGCGCAGAGTTCCGTTAAAAAAGAATGTCCGCCGTCCAACATGTCGTTAAAGTTTAATCTTCCGTACAAAATTAGAATAAGGCCGATCAGAGGTCTTCTTTGTTATTTATTGAGAGTTTTAAAACAGATTGATAACGACTGCTGTTCCTGTTAAATAATTCTTAATAAACGGCTGCCTGCCTCTCTTTTCCTCCCCCTCTTCTGACAGCCCAGCAGCAGGAGACTTGGGGAGAGGGAGGCGGGCTATTTCAATCGTAATCAGAAAATGATCATATAGGGCTTACACAACCGGAGCCGTTGGACCCCCAGAGCTGTTGCATATGTCGGTCTACACACCTGGGACCCCCCCCCCACAAGAAGGCGGACGCAAGCAAAACGAAAACTTAAAATAAGAAGCAGCATTTTACGGCGCCTATGCATGGGGCCGCCTTGGGGTTCCCGACATGCGTTTCAGTAAATTAAAGGGTGTTTCATAGGGATGCACCGAATATTCGGACCGCCGAACCAATTAATCGCCGCAAAATGTTAAAAGGCCCCTCTTCGGCGCCTCCGCGCCGGAAAGCGTCTAGCACCGAAAAAAATACTCACCGATGTCCAAGAGAACAGGGTTACGTCATCGGTCAAGCCTAACGCGTTGTTTTGATGATCGTAATCAGAAACGCGCGACAAGCAACGGCGCGCGCCATGCTCGGGCTGGCTCACAGCCAACATTGTCTGCCGCTTGGACGATATTTAAAAATAGTCCAGAGAAACGAGAGCGCTGGATGCGCATTTGTAAAACGTGTCTCAGCTGACTTTCTCGAGGGGGTTACGGCAAGACTTTCACCACTTCGGGATTGACCTGCCAACCCACTTGAAATCAAAAACCCCGACAAATATGCGGAGTAAGAATCAAATCACAAAGCACTGACAGCGAGAAGACTGCTTCAGCGCTGCTCACATGTGCTTGAGGGCGCACACGAAGAGGAACAGACTTAGGCTGATACAGGCGAGAAGCTAATGCTCCTTCATTAAAAAGAACCCTCCCCTTTTCCTTAATAAGTAACAAGCTGGGATCATAAGCTTATCCCTAGTTCCTACATGTCTAACTCCTATACCCCACTTTCCTGAAGCCAATCATTGTGGAGTTACTGAATTCACCACCTCAGGGTTATCATTAGGAAGGAACGACAGCCCAGCCAGGTGTTCAACCATATTGGTACTTTCGTATCGAAATG
>NW_011361500.1:117607-159557 GCF_000735185.1 Notothenia coriiceps
GTCCCCCTCGCAGTGCGGGTGCAGCGAGCTGTTTGGCTGATGCAGAGCGGAGTGCACGTGCTGGGGTGTACGGTTTAACCATGTCCTGGATGTAGGAAGGGCCAGATCCATTCGCAGCATGGTACGTAATGATTACATTCAGGCAGACTGTAGAATACAACCTCTCTGGACAATTTATATACTTATTGAAAACAAGCTACAAAATGTAACACCTTGGAAAATGTCGTTTAATACTTTTTAATAGCCTTCATTTTTGCTAAATTGATTTATCAACTTTTAATACTTTTTAAGGCCCCGTGGACACCCTGTCTTATAAAAATCTTCATACATATTGTACACATGGTAACATAAGAAATAGTTACTGTAGCACTTTTGAATTGATTCTTGCCTAGGCAAACTTGGAAAAGCTCCTGAGCTGTCAGAGTCCTGTTGCAGTCTGCCACCTCCTGGCTGGTAGAGGGAACTGCACTCACTGCCTAGAGAGAAAGCAGGTGAATAAAAATCAGCTAAAAAGAATAAACCTTTCTATGAATTTGCATTAAGTTCAACTCCGTAATAGTTAACTTTAGACCACCATTGATCTAACCTGACTGTTAACCTGCCGGGTGATAGATGTCATGTCTTGGTTGGAGCTGTGTTTATCTGCTGAGGAAGCTTGGCGATAGTTTGGCTTGGTCTCTGAGATATTACTGCTCTCCAGGTCGCTGATGCGGACTGAAGGTGGATCAAGCCCTTGAGAGGGAACAATGCACATGTCCACATCTTCCACCCCTTTTTCCAGCTGTCTAATAACCAAAAAAAAGGTCTTACTTTACTTTTCATTCACAAAATCTATGACAAAAAAAAAGACAACTTATGAGACAACCTACCTCTCTTTTTGTTTCTGTAGGCGTGTATGTCTGAGCTGTACGATGAAGTCGCTGTAAATCTGTCGCTGCCGCTGCCTCTGCTTCTCCTCTTCATCAGTAAAGGCATAGTTGGTGTCCACATAGCTATAGCGGTGTACACCAGTGAAGATGGTCCTAACCACGATTAAACACAAAGTCTTTATAACTGGAATCTTTAACAACAAAATGACAATTTGCTGCTATAGCAATTAGCCCATCAAATCTAGTTTTAGAAACCAAATTCAACATTTAATTATTGTTCTGATTATCTAAATAATATTTAATTTATAAGGTTTAAAAAAAAAAATCTCCAATATGTAACATTTTTGGAAGTTTGATTTGCTGTATTTGAACGTTTCAAACACATACGACAATTTGGCTGTGAAGTAGAGTTTCTTGAACCTCTACCTGTACTGTTGGTGTGTAGAGGCAGGCCTGATACTCATGGCTCGGTCATTAGGAAAGGCCAGGAACTCCTCAGCCCCTGTGTTTTGACTCCTCTGCCTGCGATGTTCATGGAGTAGTGTTTTGCCGGCGCTGAGGACAGCATTCGGCACCATCTCACGACAGCGAGCCAGGTCACTTGACCGAACGTGAGGGAGTGATCCAGTTGGATTAGTCACTGCTGGAGTGATGCCTGTGAAGCCATTGAAGCAGGACAAGAACATTTTTCAAGATAATTTTCATAAACATACTTTTCGAGTGTCAAGAAATAACATGGGAAGAACAAGACCAACAACAATTTCAATGGGATTTATCCTTCGATCGATACTAACCAGGATTCAGATGAGGGACAGGCTGTGTGGTCTCATTGCAGCAGACAGCGGACAGGTTTAGAGTAATTGTGTGGAAGCTGTGAAGCTCAAGTTCATGAACAGAATCAGCAGTGATGCCTTCTCTCTGAACAGCAGGACCCAAGACATCTAGCTTCTGACACACCTGAAAGCTCCCTTGCTGCCGTGCAGTGAAAGATAAGACCACATCCTAAGGAATGCAACAGAAAGAAAAAAGGTTCCCAAATGTGATGCTCCACTTTGATTCTATAAATGAGTAATGGAATCAATCGTAATCCTTACCTGGCATTGTCCAGGAGCAATAGTCCCAGAAGAGGGCTTGGTGGAGAAATGTGCACACTTTTGGAAGCGGAAATTGACAGGAAGTTGAGGACAGAGGTTCTGAAGCACACACAGCAGGTCCACACGTTGACCCAGCACACAAGTGAGGAAATCATATCTATGAGAGGGACTGGGCACCAAACACACAGGCAGTCCAGAGCCTGTCACTGCCAGCTCCACACTGCTTTTACCTAAAGAGACCAAGAAAAGATCAGTGTGATCCATCTTGAATCATCAGTTAATGTATTAATGGATAATGTTGATTTAGTTATGTGAACTGTGTGTGTCCATGTGTATTGTGAGTACCATCATGGTGAACGAAGCCATATCTGCTTCCTAATGACTCAAACAGCAGGAAGAGACAGTAGTCTTGTCTGCTGGTCCAGTAATCAAGCTTCTTCTCTTCCCGTCTGCTAAAAAAATGGTTGTGAAACAGTGTGCAGTTCAAAGTAGAAGAGAGGCCACGCCCCCTATTGTAGCGTGCTCCTCGTTAGTATAGTGGTCAGTATCCCCGCCTGTCACGCGGGAGACCGGGGTTCAATTCCCCGACGGGGAGGTACAATTTTTCATTTTCTACACCATAATAGTAACTTTTGTTATGTTTTCAGACATAATCACAGACTATTTACCTCTTGCATTGAGGGCTGAAGCACACTGACACAGTGGTTTTTCCATACGGTCCCAGTCGGCCCTGTTTGGGAACACACACCAAGACCTGAGAGACGTCACGGGTGGCTGAACTGCTCTTCTGCATTCTCTCCAGCAGGGCGGCGTCTGTGCTCTTCTGGAGGTCTGTTCCCTACACAGCCATCACAGTAGACATAATCTTGATTAAACACAATATTTGCTGATTGGCACCAACTTTCCCTGATGGAATTACTCACCACCTCAATCCCAGCAGCCGTATCCTGCAGCAGGCAGACCCAGTCACATGCCTCGGGCGCATTATTTCTCAGAACCACATTCTCCACATGGGACGTTCCAAAGTATACAGGTCCAAACCACAGACAAGAGAGTGGATTGCCCTACAAAACACAAGAGAGTAAAGTATCTTAACAGGAAAACCAGTAAGAGGGGGAAAGCAACAACGATGAATGGAGTATCAATGATAGGAACAATACAGATTCCACTTTGACTGAATTACCTTTTGGTCAAAAACCTCAAGATGCTGTTCCACCACCTCAGCCTTTATGTTGAGAACTACAGCAGAGCAATTCTCCAGTTTCACCCTGGAAAAAAAGGAGGGTTAAAGGCAGGTAGAGTACAAGTGCACAGTGGATACTCAAAGAACAGTATTTGGCCACTTTCTGAGAAGTGATTTTATAAAAAATCAAACCACCTTGAAATTGTGACGAAGCATTTAGTGTCCAATCCCTTGATATTCTATGTGTTCACAGGTATGTTGGTGTAAATGATTTCTTACATAGCCTTTTCATCAATGTGCCTTGGTCTGTCTGTGCGCAGCTCCACTTTAAGCCACTGGGTGGCACCAGCTGCTATGACTCCACTGCAGGGTGAGAGTTTGACTGAGGCGTCTCCACTGTACTGAACCTGGAACACACCTTCAATGCACACAAGAAAATAAATACAAATAATCTCATGGAGTATTTTAAGAAAAGAGTACATACTACTTGAGAGAGTTCATGTGTTATAAGAGGTTAACAGTCTATACCTGGCGGGGTATTTTCTATAAACAGGTCACTGCATTTATGAAAATGTACAGAGTATCTGCAATCTTTTAAGTATAAATGTTTTGAATGTGAAGACTTTGTAATACTTCTTAGGATAGAATAATAGTATAACTATGGCAAAATAAATGTGATGGGTCATGGAGTCTATGTTTTGAAGAAATATAAGGTTACATACTTAGATTAGATGAAGAATTAATGAAATGCTTAATTTACCAGGTGCTGATCCCTGATTGGTTATTTGGTGCTGTTTGCTGATCAACCGACTGCTTGCAGCAATACACCCAAAGTCTAGCACTGAGTCCATTTGGAAGGAAAAAACCCTGGGAAACCTGGAGGAGCAAGGCGTTAAAATGTCAAATGAATGCATGAACATGTGACACGCAAAGTGTTTGGTCCTTCAGCTCCCTTACCACATCAGTGGAATTTTGATTGTTTCTACATCATCTATATGAATCAGAAGGCAGTCTCTGACCTCCTCCTCTTCCTCTGGAGTAAACTCCAGCAGGCCGCTCACAGACAGACCTGGAGCCACCACCTTGGCCAAGGTTGATGCTGTGAACTTAAACAACTGCCAAAAAAAAGATGGAAAAGATGAGGGAGAAAAGGGCAATAATCACAAAATAACCACATTGGTGACACATTTTGATTTACCATTTAGAGAACATTCTAAAACAGAGATGCACACATCTAACTATTCTAATTAAATGCGTATTCAGTTTACTCAGATAAATTAAATAATTAATAGGACGACACTTTTGGAGTAAATAGAACATACTAAGACACTCTTGTGACAAAAAAAAGCACAATGTCAGTAAAATACATTGGAAATTCTCCTGGATACCATAATGACAATTATATCATACATTATTATTATTGTTATGATAGACGGACAGACAGATACATTTGGTAAAATTAGCATCATGTATTGCACGAGATTTTAGCTAGTGTAACAGCAATTAAGCTAATGTTAGCAAAATGATGTGGCCATTGTTACGTCATTGTTATAATAGACATTTATAACTATATTACTATTATTAGATAGACAGATAGATAGATAGATAGATAGATAGATAGATAGATAGATAGATAGATAGATAGATAGATAGGTAGATAGATAGATAGATAGATAGGTAGGTAGGTAGGTAGATAGATAGATAGATAGATAGATAAATAGATAAATAGATATAGATAGATAGATAGATAGATAGATAGAAGTAATGGGAATTAGCTAACATTAGCATAAATTCGGCACGTGGTGTTTGCTAGTGGTAAAAAGCAATTAGCATGTAATTAATAGGTGGACAATTTTAGAGTAGGTAGAACATACTAAGACTCTCTTATAACAATGCAAACTGTTTAAAAAAGGAGAAAGGGAAATAACTTATATGATGGTTGAATAGACCTTAGGAAATGAGCTAATATTAGCATAATTTATTGAAGAAGTTTTAGCTAGCTCAAACCGAATTTAGCTAGCATAACGGCATTGCAACTAAGCTATCGTTGCGTCATTTTAATTGAATTTAGTTATTTCGTATAGCTTAGCTTGTAAATTGATACAAACAAAACATATGTGTTTACTTTACAGACTGTATGCGTTTGCTTTACCTTTAACCCAGGCTTTTCAAACCTTATTTTCGTCGAAGCTTTTCCAACATTTGTTGCCGTGACGGTAGTCTTGTAAATCTGTCCGACTTTCACGTCGTTGAACTCGACACAGCGTGGGTCAACTCGAACACAACTTCCAGCCATGATATCACTTCACATGACAGTACTACTGACCTACAGACGTCACAAATGTATTCTCATTAACGTAACTTACATTTAAAATAATTATCGTGCAGTTTCGTCGAATTGCTGGCTTGCATACCGATAGTCAACTTTACTGTTGCTAGGTGAAGTGAGACTCAGGTGGTTTCTAGGCGACCAGTGCGACTCTAGTGGCAGCGCGTGTGCAGGTGGAAGGTGCAGCTGTTGAAAGTGGAGAAACAACCTTACTGAGGTGGAAGAATTACTAAAATCTCTAAAATGGAAATACTCAGGTGATAGATAGATATACTCAAGGAAAGTAGAAGTACAACATTGTATTTAAGTACACTACTTGAGTAAATGTACATACTTTCCACCTTTGCTTAGAAATCCAAAGTACCTTAGGTTTTCAGGATTGTCAATACAGATTATGATCATAAAAAATGCTCAGCTGTTTAAAAAAAATATATATATAAAATGTCTCAGCCCCTTTGTCAGCATTTATCTAATGGTATAACAATGATTTTAATGATGAAATCAATTTAAAATCTCATATTTGGAACCAAAACTAAGAAAATCTTTATATTGAAGCTACATTTCTCATTATATTAGGTGTTATTAACTATAGTTATCATAGATTTTCTTTCATTTTCTCAATCAACTGTACACAGATATGGAGGAATCGAATCAACTTCTAATCGTCAAACATGATGACATTTCGACACTGCATTTAAGAGCAACTACACACCACCCTGTGAGAAGCGTGGGGGACAGTGCTTGGCTCAAAGGCATCTCGGCAGGCACCATGAGACTATTCGAAAGTCTGTACTTAGTCTGATCGGGGACTTGAACCAGAGGCCCTCCGGCTTCCATTCAAATCTACACGTTTTACAACACAGCAAATCATTTACATATAGCATTCCGATAATTAAAGCTTACAATAATATTAAACCAAGGTTTTCACAAAGGTAAACTGGTTGATATAGTTGATTTTATTTATTAATAAGAACAAATGTGTTCCTTGTAATGTTACAAAAATATAACTGAATATTGTTAGTCAATCTAATACCACAGAAAAATTATTAACACCAACTTGTGTAAGACTAGTGTCTTACCTTTCTGATTGAGAACAAAATAATATTTATTAATTTAAGTAATTTATTAGGACATAGCTCCAGGGCTCTCCCATATTTCATCTTCATAAATATTAGAGGTAGGTGTGATTCTATCTGTGTCCATCAGATGGAGGCTGATGCAGTCTTTGACAGTTGACTCTTCACCAACAGGAGAAGGAGACACAGCCCTGTCCTTTTCTGTTGGCTTTTCCTTCCTCACTTCCTGCTCTTCAATTGGGATAACATGTGGGACTTTTTCCTTTATCCTTTCCTTATTCTGAGGTCTGCTTTCCAGGCCGAAGAAGTTGTTTCGGACAACATAACGCACACACTGCAGGAGGACATTCCTTTCGTGGCGGATATCTGCAGCCAGAAGCTAGAAAATAGAGAGATTTGTGAGGGCTGAGAAGATGCATTATCTAGACAATTTTACATTATAAATCCAGTGAAATATGCTTATATAATCTTACCATCTCAAGTAAAGTGGGACGACGTGCCTGCGGTATATCTTGGTACCCTCCTCTACCCCCCCTGCCTCCTCGTCCTCTGCCCCCTCTTCCTCTTCTGTTGTTATGTGTGTGATGGGCGTTGTTAGGATGTGCATCTTTGTGACCCTGTAAAGAGGAGCCCGGGCCTCTCGAGGGTCCTCTATCCTTAGGCGGTATTGTGTTTAGGAGAGCCTGGTTTTCTTTCACAAGGTCTTTAGCTCTTTTAATAGGGGTTTCTGCAACAAGAGGACAAATATTATCAATATATTTTTGTGTTTTTCCTGTGACATGCAATTCCATAATATGTGCTTTGCCCATGAATGTATATACACCTCCTCTGTCAACAGAATAAAACCAAATGACCAATAATAAAGCTAGTCTTGGGTCAAATTCAATTACTATCTGTGATTTAATTACTCATGACAAAATATTTGTTATTTAAATATAGTAGAGTAAGCAGTTTTTTAAAGTTGTTTTTATGTGCAGATTGAGGATGTTGGTAAACGTACCTTCTGGTCCCTCATCACTTTCACTCATGGAGCCGTAGTTGGCCACCAAGGAGCCCAGAGCGGAGCTCATCTGCTTGGGAGGCACAATGAGGGCACCAGCTTTGGATTGAGGGGCGGGTTCCTCTCGGTCAGAATCTGGAAGCACAGATTAAAATGTACAAAAGTTACCTTTACAGATGTTATTTCCACGGCATCAATATTTTTCATCTATGACGTTATGCACAAGGACCTCTTGTGGTTTTGATGATCAGAATTTTTGAAATATGTCTATAATTAACATCAAACCAACAGTCATTTGAATTGGTACCAGACTTCAACAATTAAACAGACGTGAAAAAAAATGCACAATAACATATTTCCACTGACTGTTAACAGTGTTGTTTGAATACAATACAAAGTACATGTCTGAGTAACTCACCATGATCACTGCTGGCGAGTGCTCCCAGAGGATCCTCATGTCTGCGGGGCTGGGTGAGAGGGGGGGGTCTCTCTGTGGCGCTGCTGTCTGATGGGTGAGGGCCCTGAGGGTGTTGCTCATGGGACCCTCTGTTACCCCAGCCCCGTCCTTGACCTCGACCTCGCCCCCGCCCTCTGCCTCTGCCCCTCATTCGGCTGGGAATAAAAAAATATTAGAGTTTAGATTTAGATACAAAGGTACTGTTGTTTCTTTTTGCAATTACAGAAAAAACAAGAAAGATCCAGTGCGAAATACATAACTTACAAACCAAATTATTAAATATGTACCCAAACTGAGCTGTGTCTAGAACAGCTCCTGTCTGCTCACGCTCATCCATCACTTTCTTCTTCTTGTCAATATTCTGAAGTGTTGGATAATGTCTGGGGAGACACATTAAGACCCAAGTTAAACAACAATCATCATGTCCTGCTGTTTGGAAGTAGATATCATAGGCAAAAGCTATGTATATACAACATTAAAAGTAGCGTAAAAATCTATTTGTGAATACTGACTTGCGCCTCTCCTCTCTCCATTTTGCAATCTCGTCTTCTGTGTCCAACTTGATTCTTTTAGCGCCTGGTGCATGGTTCTGCAGTCAGGATAGAAAAAGACTGATTTCAGCAAAGGAAAATACTGAGTTTCAGATAAACAGCAAGGTGTTACACCTACGTTTTTCCAGTGGATGCTGACTATTTTTTCATGAGCCATGAAGCTGCAGTCAGGAACAGAACACTAGGCAAGAGATGTGATGGAGTTAGTCAGTGAATCGGGAATACTGATTTTCATAAATGACATGTAAGAAAGCAGAATATACTTGATAGATATATCAAATTACCTTCACGTGTTGAGAAACATGTTCATCGTACTTCTCCTGGTTTTTGAAGCTCCGGTCACAAGTGTCACAAAAATGTGAAAACTGTGGCTCTTTCTTATTTTTCTGCTGTGGATTATAGATGGATTAGTTCACAATGTAGAGCAGAATGTATGACAAACACTATTAAGGTCCAGATTACAACGACAATGTTCGAACAGATAGATACCTTTTTCCCATAATTGTTGGGGGCACCATAATTCTGTCCTCCACCTCGATTTCCTCCATGATGCACTCCACGGTTAAAGTTTTGACCTGAAGACAATCCATCAACACCTCCATTTTAATGATGTGACATTCACATGATGGCTCTTAAGTAAATTATGTCATGTTAGCAATTACCCTGATGGGGGTAAGGAATCACATATTGGGCTCAGAGATTGCCCGTTCTAAACATTGGCAGAGTAACACTTTAATACTTTCCCACAGTGTTTTTAGATATTGGTTTGTCTAAGAAAAGTCATTAGTAATAGGGCCAAGTAGATGCATTAACACCTCATCATGTAATAGTTGAATAGTAAATGCTACTCACCATGTGAACGTTTTGATCCATAGTCTCCACGGCCAGATGGAGGACCAAAGCCTGCTCCTGTATGCCACCCAGCCTGGCCCCTGGACTCCCAGGTGGGCTCGGGCGTCTCTCCCCAGCTCCACATGCTGGGGTGGAAGCTGCTGGAGCCGGGCTGCTGCTGCTGCTGGAAGGGCTGGATGAAGTCTGGAGGGGGACAACTGAAGTCCGGCGGAGGATAGTGCCTCGGTTCATTCATACTTCACCCCTTAAATCTTTCGTTGCGTCAAGAGTAAATTAAATTTAGTAAATCTGGGTTTCTCACCACGCAGCTCTCACATGTGCATGTTTTGCTATAGACACACGTACGTCATTTCCGCGAGAGCAGGAAGGGCATACATTTATAACCAAAACAAACAAAATAACAAATATGAGCGATAGCTATCATCCTTAGTGGTTGTTTTGTTAAAATATGCACATGACATACTCTGTTATGCTGTTTTATCTGTGTCAAAAAGCCTAGCTTAAACATTTTAATTCGAAATAACGGTATGTTTGCGAAACTTCTCGCGAGATTAAACACAACTCAATCTCCTGAGGTTGCCAGGTTGAGGAGAAAACGCATGTGGAATTTATTTATACATGATGCTAAGAAGCTGTGAAGCAAATATTCACTGCATAGAGCACTATACGTTGCTTTTTCTAAGACACAGAAGGAAGTGAAAGAGGTGTTTTAAGTAAACTGGGATTTATTTTACACTTTTGATAACATTTCAATTAAATTTAGATTTGCAGCATTAAACCATGCCATTAATGTAAATACATGAGGTATTTTTGTCTATCTTTGAAAAACTTAAATGCAAGGAATACTTTCAAAATCATCTGAAATATCGATTACAAAAGAGAGAGATTTTTTTCTGATTCGGGGGATACCGTCTGAGCGGAAGTGGCAACACAGCAGTTTTCTCCCTCGCGCCGCGTGTGTTCCTCAGAGTGCAGCAGCGTGGTGACTTCGTGAAGTACCTGGAGGCACTCAACTGAGAGAGCGCACACATTTTGCTGCCAAAATGCTCGTCTTATTCGAGACCGCCGCTGGATATGCCATATTCAAAGTATGTATTTGACTTCTGTTTAATGTCACTCAAAAAAACGAGGAATTATTACACATGAGTTAGCATCGGTTAGCTTCACAGCTACTTACCCACAGACTGTGTCGCTTCTTTTCAACTGTAGTTAACGTTAGTGATAGTAAGCAAAATGACAACTATATTTTAAATTGCATTCGACTATATTAATTAGCCAATGTAATGTTTTTGCTTGTACAGGAGTGGTTTAAGTTAAGGCTCAAGCTAATGCACGTTGCCACTCTGCAGGCCTTGTAACCACGTGTGCATGTGGGGACTAGCTTATGTGACTCTACTTGTCAATCTTCAAATACATACTAAACATTTACTTATATATGTATGATGTTATAGGATCAGCATTACATACTGAGAGAATAAGACAACTTAACTAAATATACATTTACAGACCAGTGTTTTTTATACTTGTGCATCTCTCCTAATCTTTATTAATGCATGATTACTAACTGAGAGTTTCTGTGACATTTCAGGTCCTTGATGAGTCCAAGCTGCAACAGATCGATAGCTTGTACAAGGAGTTTGATACTCCTGAAAAGGCTAACAAAATGTGAGTGTTGAATGTGCTTCTAACCAAAGCAAGATGTCGCCATGTTATACATTGTGGCTCAAGTAAATTGGATAAAATGTCTAAATTATTTTTGTTTTTCTCCTGTCAGTGTGAAGCTGAAGCACTTTGAGAAGTTTCAGGACACAACAGAGGCCTTAGCAGGTAATTACATATGTTTTACCACTGAGACCACCAAGTTTAGTGATCATTTAGATAGCGAGGGAAATTAGCCATTCAAAAAAACAATTAACCTTAACACCAATATATATATATATACTCATTTATAAAATGTACACTGTTGCATTTTGGAGAACTGAAGAGACAGTGGTGATGATGACGACATTTGTCTTTATCCTGAAACGCAACATGTGGGTTTTTCAGTCACTACCTCATCTGAACTGTCACTATAGGACTCCTTTAAACTCTTGGCCCACTAAATATACAAATGAGATTAAACTGATGTATTCGTCACTACCACAGAGAACACCAAGTGTAATTATCATTTAAACAGCAAGGGTAATTAGCCATTTTAAAAAAAACACTAAGGAACCTGAATTTAAATTAGACATTTACTAAAATTCCCTTAGGTCATATTAAATTGACTGTTTCCCTGATTTGGATCAGTTTATGTAGTTTTAGTATTTAATGCAGTATTCTCTACCTCTTCCCTACAGCTGCCACTGCCATGACCGAGGGAAAAATTGGAAAGAGTTTGAAGAAATTGCTGAAGAAGGTTGTTGCAAAGGAAGCTCATGAGCAGCTGGCCATCAGTGATGCTAAACTCGGTGGAGTTATTAAAGTAAGTGACTTAACAATCATCTTTATAAATCGGTAGCTAAGTGGTATTATGGCTCTAAAATGTTCTATTTCTCAGGAAAAGATGGAACTGGCCTGTATCCACAGCCCTGTAGTGGCTGAACTGATGAGATGCATCAGGAGTCAGATAGAGAGCCTCGTCACTGGACTCCCTCCCAAGGAGATCAGTGCCATGTCTCTTGGATTAGCTCACAGGTAGATGGCACAAAGATACGATGGTGTATAAATAATGTCGTCGCTGCTTCTCAGCATTCGTCACTACCACTGAGGCATCAATGTCCCTTTGGAAAGATCATAAGCAGCTTGCTGTGTGAAATAACCATGACGCTTCTTGTCTCTGTTTTGCAGTTTATCCCGCTACAAGCTGAAGTTCAGCCCTGACAAGGTGGACACTATGATTGTGCAGGCTATCTGTAAGTTGTATTTTTATACAGTTAACAATATTAAACGATGATTGATATTAGTTTTCACTATCATTTCATTTAAAGTCTGTTTTCCCAATTCATAGTTGAATGGAATATCAGAAATACGGTCACAATCAGACATGTGACTGTTGTGTATTTGAATATGCAGCCAAACGTTTGAGTTTTTTCTCCTCTCTCCAGCTCTGTTGGATGACCTGGATAAGGAGCTGAACAACTACATCATGCGCTGCAGAGAGTGGTACGGCTGGCACTTTCCAGAGGTGGGAAAGATCATCACAGACAACTTGGCCTACTGCAAATTTGTCCGCAAAATCGGTAAGAAAAGAATCTGCATTTAAACTCAATAACACATTTCGGTAGATATCCCTTGCATAGTAAAACTTCCCATATTTTCAACTGTTAGTGATATTATTGCAGGCTGTTGGTTATACATTCCTGAGTATCCTAATGTGTCCGTGTATCTGCAGGTGAACGCACAAACGTGGCCGCCTCTGATCTGTCTGACATCCTGCCTGAGGAAATCGAGGCCGAGGTTAAACTGGCTGCAGAGATCTCCATGGGAACAGAAGTGTCAGAACAGGACATCGGCAACATCGGGCACCTGTGTGATCAGGTATGTGGCTTCCTTACCTAGTTTAACCGTTATACCTATATATATATACACATTTATAAAATGTGCACTGTTGAATTTTGGAGAACTGAAGAGACAGTGGTGATGATGACGACATTTGTCTTTTATCCTGAAACGCAACATGTGGGTTTTTCAGTCACTACCTCATCTGAACTGTCACTATAGGACCCCTTTAAACTCTTTCTTTGGTTATGTGCTGGCAGTTCTTATATAAATCCCATCTCCTTTTTTCCATAGGTGATTGATATTTCAGAGTATCGCGCTCAGCTGTACGACTACCTGCAGAACCGCATGATGGCGATCGCCCCCAACCTGACAGTCATGGTGGGAGAGCTGGTGGGCGCCCGTCTTATCGCACATGCAGGTGAGTCAGAGAGAAGACGCTTTGTGAGAGGCAGCCAAGCTGTGATGATGACGACATATTGTCGATTTCCTGATCATGACTGATGTTTTTAAGTCACTACCTCATCTGAGCTTGTGTTAAGAGGCCCAATGAGCAGGCACTGGTGAGCGCATCGTATTTATTTGTTGATGGTTTTTAAGGTTCCCTTCTGAATCTGGCAAAGCATCCGGCCTCCACGGTCCAGATCCTCGGAGCAGAGAAGGCTCTTTTTAGAGCCCTGAAGACTCGCAAGGACACGCCAAAATATGGTCTCATTTACCACGCCTCCCTAGTGGGTCAGACCACTGCCAAGAATAAGGGAAAGGTAAGCCCAGAAGGTCCCCAAACTGCACTGATTAATAAACATTAGTCTCTTGGTTGGCATATAAACATATGCTGTGTTTTTCTGTCCAGATCTCCAGAATGCTGGCAGCTAAAGCTTCCCTGGCCATTCGCTATGACGCCCTGGGAGAAGACACAAACGCAGAGATGGGAACAGAGAACCGAGCCAAGCTGGAGGCCAGGCTGCGACAGCTGGAGGAGAAAGGAGTAAGTCAATCTAAAATTGGTCATGAATGCATACACTTTTTGAAAAAGGATGTATACTAAATGTTTCACATATTTCCTCAGATGTTCTACTTTCATTCTTGCCCTGCTACTTAAATAAGTAACCATTTGTGTCTTTTCTTCTCAGATCCGAAGGATTAGTGGAACAGGCAAAGCAATGGCACAGGCAGACAAATACCAGCACAAGAGGTAAATAATCCAAAGTTTTCTTTAGAAAAGATTATATTTTTCCAGTGAAAAGTGTTAAATATCTCTTTTTTTTATTGTCTCAGTGAAGTGAGAATGTACGATCCATCTGGCGACTCAACTATTCCCTCCACATCAAAGAAGAGGAAGTTTGAAGAGGTGGAGGAGGAGTCTGAAGCGCCCGTAACTCCAGCGGTTAAATCCAAGAAGGCCAAAAAGGAGAAAGTAGTAGAAGGTGGGTGGAACAGGAATCAGAATACCTTTATCAGTCCCACAGAGGGGAGATGTGCAGCGTTACAGCAGGAAAGAGCCACAGACAGCTTAGTGTTGCATATCTTACATGCGTTAAAAAAGTACTAAGTTATAATATAATAAACGATATGCTAAAAAAAAAAAGATAAAGTTACATAATTTACAAAAATACAGATCAAATCTTGATGAACCTTATCTTGTGGTTTAGGCTCCAAAATAGAGTTTATGATGCTCAATATCTTGTCTGCTTGTTTGGTAGAAGAAGCAGAAACGTCAGCAGCAGCAGAAGAGACGCCGAAGAAAAAGAAGAAGAAAAAGGACAAGAAAGAAGAGGAACCTGAAGCGCCGGAACCCGTAGAGGAAGAAATGGCCGTAACAGAGGTAAGAGTCTGTTTGAAATGCAGACTATTCATTAGAGGTTTGAGTGTTCCAGCGTTTGACTCTGTTCTTCTCTCTCCAGTCGACAAAAAAGAAGAAGAAGAAAAAGAAGGCAAAGGATGAAGATGATGAGTGAAACAAGTGGAGAGTGTATATATTTTCTTTCTTAGGTTTTATGTCATTTTAGTTTTGTGTCATACATTTATTTTCACAAGGGCAAAACTGTAAAGTGCCTGTTTCTGGACATGAGAAGAGTTCCTGTTGAAGAATCCTTTGATCTCCCTTTTTATACCTGACTAGGATATGATATGAAATCAGTGTATTCCAATACGTTTCTAATCCTCTATCCTTTATGGTTTTATGGTTTTTATTTGTCACACATCAATATCAGAACCAGTGCAGAGCAACGAGTGGATGAAAGATTCTCCCATTCCATTGTAGATAGATATTTTTGTCTGAACCTCTGCCTGCCCTGCTGAAATAAACATTTTTTTGCTCAAATTGTGTGTATAATGTCGTGGTATGAATATAAAAACATAATTAAGATTATTCAATGGCAAAAGTAAACTGCAGTAGGTGATTTTAGTTTATATCCAATTTTGTAATAGAATTACTACTTAAGAAAAAATGTGTCTCCCTTTTGCCAATGAAAGCATGTAAGCAGGACCCTAGTTAACTTCTAACACTAGGATGTGTTTACCTCCGCTATTCTGGTATTACCAGGAGCTAATTGTGGCTTGTGGTAGTTTATGGAGCTGGCAGTCGGAAGGCTGATTTAAGCATGCCACAATTAGAAATTAATTTGCATAGAATGGCTAACAAGTGGAAATACAACATGATATAGGGGTACGACTTGACAATAAGACTACCCTTATAAAGGAGTCATAAAGGGTTTATAATTAGGTTGTAAACACTTTCATTGAACCATTTTTAAACCAGTTCTAACGGTTTTCATACATAATCACAGGCTCACTATTTGGCAAGAGGACTAAGCGAGACTAAATCCCTGAAAAAGAGCCAAATTAGACCAGGCCGAATATGGGAAAGGTGACAAAAAAGCCCATAACTTGAGAATGACCTCTCTTATCCTCTTCAGATTTGCTGAGGTATGAACCAGGTAGCTGTCCTACATCACCAAATAGTCAGACAATTATTTAACTAAAAAAATACTGAATTATAGTCCTGTAAACTTAGCTTTAGTTTAGACGGAAATTGTACTTTTTGGTGATAGGAACATAGGACTCCATCACTTTTCTCTCATTTATCAGAAAAACAGAAATCCCTAAAAAATATACCATTACTGAATTGTCTAGGGTACTATTGAACACTAACCAGTAGTTGGAAATATCTGGTACAGTTCTATTGCAAATGAGATTTCTTTAGACATAGGCCTACCTCTTCTCTCAGACAGTCAAATTCCGAATGGGGGACAAGTGGCACAATAGCTTATAAATTAAGAATGCTCACTCTGATGGTCATTATATTTGGAGAGGGAAATACCAGGTGGCTGAACTACATCACCAAATAGTGAGAATAAGAGTAACTCAATACAATCAAGTGTATTAGTTCTAAATTGCCTAGCCTCTAAAACATAGGTGTAAATAGTACAGGTTTTATTGAAACTGGAACCTTAATTCAAAATACAGTATACAAATCATCAAATAATTATGTGAGAGGTCAAGTATATCAATACTAGAATATGATGTTAAATGTCAGGTTCCTCAGAAACGTTAGGGGACACATTTTGACATTCTGCACAGCAGGTACAGAACTCCGTACAGGGAAGGCCAACCGAGAGGCACTGGCACTTTCCACTCTCTCCACACTTTGCATCTTTGCAATACAAGTGAGTAATGTCTCTCACTTCTGTAGGTGCTGGGGTTTTTGTAAATAGCACTGGTTGAATGGCCCCATCTCTGACAATCCACCCCTAGCCAACAGGACTCCATAACAAGGGTTTAGGTTCGGGCTGTGACACCATATCGCTGTCTGAAATATTGCTCTTTACACACGTTGTTGAAATGCATCCTCGGGTAGCGGCAGATTTTCCGAGGCTGCATCTGATGTTGATGCAATTATGAACCTCAGTTCACCCAAGTTTGGGCAAATCAGTCCAATTTCCTTTTTTCCATACATATAGCAGAAGCGCAAATTCTCTTGCGACTGGCAAAGACTCTTCCAAGCTGACAGAGAGTCCAAAATGGGCCAGATCTTTGAGCTCGCTGAGATGGGTCTTGAGTTTGTTGAATGCTGATTGTCTTTCCTATTCTGTACAAACTACTTGTTCTACACCCGCTGTGCAGAATGTCAACATGTGTCCCCTAAAGTTTCTGTGGAATCTGACATTTAACATTCTATTCTAGTATCTATATACTTGACCTCTCACAGAATTATTTGATGATTTGTATACTGTACTTTGAATTAAGGTTCCAGTTTCAATAAAACCTGTACTATTTACACCTATGTTTTAGAGGCTTGCAATTTAGAACTAATACACTTGATTGTATTGGGTTACTCTTATTCTGACTATTTGGTAATGTAGTTCAGCCACCTGGTATTTCCCTCTCCAAATATAATGACCATCAGAGTGAGCATTCTTAACTTATAGGCTATTATGCCACTTATCCCCCATTCGGAGTTTGACTGTATCAGAGAAGAGGTAGGCTAAAGAAATCTCATTTGCAATAGAACTGTACCAGATATGTCCATACAACTACTGGTTAGTGTTCAATAGCACCCTAGACCATTCAGTAATGGTATATTTTGTAGGGATTTCGGTTTTTCTGATAAATGAGAGAAAAGTGATGGAGTCCTATGTTCCTATCACCAAAAAGTACAATTTCCGTCTAAACTAAAGCTAAGTTTACAGGACTATAATTCAGTATTTCTTTAGTTAAATAATTGTCTGACTATTTGGTGATGTAGGACAGCCACCTGGTCCATACCTCAGCAAATCTAAAGAGGAAAAGAGTGGTCACTCTCAAGTTATGGGCTCTTTTGTCACCTTTCCCACATTCGGCCTGGTCTAATTTGGCTCTTTTTCAGGGATTGGTGTAGTTCTAAAGAACAACCAAAAAAGCATTTTTTTCCCCAAAATAAAATTTGACAACAATACATTTCATTAATGGGAGACCCTAAAGATAAGAAAAATCATTGTTGTCATTTGTTCTACCTCGGGTAGGGGTATCTCGAAAACTAAAGCCTTTTTTGAGGACTTGCTGCTTGACTAAAGGCTTAGCAGTACAGATAAATGTGGGCTCACTATTTGGCAAGCAACCGGTCACAGTTGCCCTGTTTATCTCATGTCTTATAAAAGCTTATTAATGATTTATAAAGTGTTCACAACCTAATTAATAAATTATTTGAATTACAAACTATTCGTAAACCCTTTATAAGGGTAGTCTTATTGTAAAGTGATACCGATATAGGCACAGATCTATACAATTGTATTACAAACCTGATTAAGGGTTCAGTTCCTGGGTTACAAAAACCGGTGGTTTGGAATAATGTACGGTTTTGGCACTCAAACTACAGAAGAAAAACGTGTAGGCCTATGCACAATTTCCTGCACCCCACCACTGGTTCTCATGACCTTACTCCCATTTCAACTTGTCTATTGTATTGCACAAAAATATACCTACCATCCTTCTCTTCATCATATCCGCCTCCCTTTAGTGTCACCATTCAGCTCTATAATACTAATGTAAAAATAATGAACACTCACTGGATCCATTTTATTTAGAGCCAGATTGTTTTACTTTTAAAATAAATGTTGCTAATAAAACAAATACTTCACATTTTCTATGCCGGACATACATTTATAATACATGTGTTTTTTGATATTATATTATATTTGTATCCTGCAGTCTTGCCGGTGGATGTTGTAGGAAGTGAATAGCACCGTATGAGGGCAGTAATGAAACGTCATGAATTCAAATCTGCCGTTAAAAATAATAGAAGAAGAAGCAGCAGCAGGCATTGCTAGTAGAGCATAGATCCGCATCATCGATTGTCTGCATCTGTGCTCTGCTGAGGTGGCTTGCTTTCGTACCACATGGCAGGACTGCACGAGAGTCAGATATGTTATGAAGGAGCAGATTAAATACTGAGACATATCCTACATTTAAATTACTAGTGGACTGTAAGAGAAATATAAAACAGAAAATGTCGCAGTTACAAACGAGGTTCTTCACGGAGGACAAAAGGTGAGCTTTTATTCTCTTTAACGAAACAAGAAAACTGAAAAACACAGTTACGGCTAGCAGGCTGGCTAACAAGCTGTAACTGTAAACAGTACAAAATAAATGTGAATCATTGCACTGCATTTTAATAAAAATGTGTACTGTACATTTGATCTTAGCCTTTTTAAAACTATTAGCCTCTTAATATTTCCTAGCTGTGAGTTTGTTGGTTTAGCTAGCTAATGCTAACATTCCATCCCAATATATGATTGATTGCTATCCTTATATTTGAATATAAGTTTTACATCAGCTTATATGACATAAAAAGAATATAAAATGTGAGTTTCATGGGTGTAACCTTTGTTGATAGGTATGCAGTAGATGATGTCCCATTCTCCATCCCTGCTGCCTCTGAGGTGCTGGACCTCAGCAATGTCATCAACAAGCTGCTGGAGGCTAGAAATGGTAAGAAAACACACTCTACTTTAACATTAGCAAGAATGTTTTAATATTTCTGGCCCATTGTTTCCCTGTTGTGTGTCAAAGTTAAGTTAATATCAGAGGTATAACTGAACATAAAGTCTCCCTTGTATTATCTTACGCATTGATTTCTTAGATTATTGTCCGCATCTTGTACTAAACAAATTTCCTGTTTATGTATAACTTGTCCTTTCTATTGTTTATACTGAGCCTTACTTAAATATAATGGTTCACTAAATCCCTGTACTCTATCACAAATATAGGTGATATATTGAGTGAATAACATGTTGTTATTTGTTTCCACAGCATCTCACAGCAAAGTGGAGTTCGACTTCCTGGTCAGGGGCCAGTTCCTGCGAACGTCGCTGTCCACTCACATGGAAACAGAGGGCATATCAACGGTAGGATCAGCCTCACTGAGGGGATATGACGTCTGCCTCTAACATTCGTGGCACTGAATCATTCCAGTGTCCTGTTTTGCCATGAGAAAGAGTTGTTTGGTGGATGTACAAATTGTGACGAATTTGATATTTATGCATCAGTGTGTCTGTGTGTGTTTCAGGAAGATGTGGTGGAGATAGAGTATGTCGAGAGGATCACAGCCCCAGAACCCGAGGAGTGCATGATGCATGATGACTGGATTAGCGCTGTGGATGCAGATGCTGAATGGTAAGATGATAGACTGCAGACTGTCAAAGAGGGGCATTTTTCCCAAACAACAAGTTTGTTTAGCTTGCATTTTTCTTTTTTTGCAGGATCCTTACAGGATCATACGACAAGACAGCCAAGATCTGGTCCCTGGAGGGCAAGCCAGTGATGACGGTGGCCGGACACACAGACGTGGTTAAAGACGTGGCCTGGGTCAAAAGAGGTGAGCAGGACAGAGTGGCAGACATTCACTCTGCTTGTTCTAAAGACAGCCTCTCTTAAAACATCTGTGTGGACGTTTCTGTGCAGATGGTCTCAACTCCCTGCTTCTGACGGCCTCTCTGGACCAAACCCTGCTGCTCTGGGAGTGGAACTCTGAGAGGAACAAGGTGAAAGCCATACACTGCTGCCGGGGACACACAGGAAGCGTGGACACTGTAGCAACAGACCCCACCGGCTCAAAGGTAGAGAGGGATGGGCAGTGGTTAAATGCACAGGGAGAAGAATATGTTTATAAATGCAAAATTTGTGTTACAGTTCTGCAGTGGCTCCTGGGACAAAATGTTGAAGATTTGGTCAGCAGGTAGGATGCCAGCATGTCTGCCTTTTGAATTTTGCACAACTGATTAAAAAGCAAACATTCAACAAGCTAAATGTCTCCCTCAGTGCCCACAGATGAGGCGGACGAAGTAGAAGAGCCTGCCGACAGACCGAGGAAGAAGCAGAAGACTCAACAGCTCGGCCTCACCAGGGTGAGTGCTCCAAGGGCCAAACAATTAAGTGTTGAATATGAACAACAAACTGAGGTTCCCATTTCCTCCCACTGACAGACTCCCATCATGACGTTATCTGGACACAACGAGGCCGTGTCCTCCGTCCTGTGGTGCGACAGTGAGGAAGTTTGCAGTGCATCATGGGACCACACCATCCGTGTGTGGGACGTAGAGACGGGAGAGATGAAGACTACGCTGGTGAGACGAGCAGAAACTTCATTCAAACCGTTTTTAGTTTGTCATTCCCACAATAAACTGACTGATGTTTTTTGTTTTTCCGCAGACGGGCAGCAAAGTGTTTAACAGTATTTCCTACTCACCTCTGTGTCGGCGGCTGGCCTCCGGCAGCACTGACAGACACATCAGGCTGTGGGACCCCCGCACCAAAGGTACCACTACCTACCCCACACCTCTCAAAGCCTAATGTCATTTTGCCTGCATCCCCTATACATCACAATCAAAGCTCTTTTAGCAGCATCATTTATTCACCTTTTTATAAGCACTGTTCTGGCTTTTCCTCTGCCTGTTTTTAACACCCTCCTCTCCTGCAGACGGCTCTCTGGTGCTGCTGTCTCTGACCTCTCACACCGGCTGGGTCACCTCGGTGAAGTGGGCACCAGCACATGAGCACCAGCTGGTCTCCGGTTCCCTTGACAACCTGGTCAAACTGTGGGACACCAGAAGGTCTGTGAAGCACTGTATACTTCTTTGGTTAAATCCAAAGTCAGTTAAAAGTTTCCATTAGGCCTAAATTAACATTATGCAAGAAACCTGCCAGCATTGTGTTATCTTAAAGCTGGAAACAGGGCTGTATTCTTTTTTTAAGATAATGAAAAGTATGTGTTTTTTTGAAGTGGGCTTCTCAGGGCAGCAATACATTTTTGCAACTGATCATTTAACTACCCACTTAATAAGTTCCAGTTCTTTTTTTGCTAAATCAAGACAATTTCAACCTTCATATTACCTTCAGCAGCCAATCACAGCACAGGCTGGATCATGGTCCATACTTTTTGAGTATGAAAGGTTACTCGTGCAGACACGTAGAGCAGGAAATCCTGTTCATTCCACACGTGTGAGAGTAAACAGCTTACTGTCTGGAAAGGCTTCCTGTCTTTGTTAGAATTAAATACTTTGTCAGTTCATTAAAACTTTCTTAAGCATACACTGTCTTCTTTATTATTTTGGTATAAATATTTTTCCTTTTAGTGGGTCTCAGTTAAACCTCAGTGTTAAAAGTAATTCAGTGAATTAAGTTAACTTTCAAATGCTCTTATGTCTTCCAGCTGTAAGGCTCCTTTGTATGACTTGGCTGCTCACGAGGACAAAGTGTTTTGTGTGGACTGGACAGAAAGTGGGGTAAGACTGTTTTCCACAAATATAACCACAAAGGAATATGTGCAGCAACTTCAAATATTTAAGTTCAACTCATTCCAGCAACGTGTAACTTACAGTTTCTTGTATGTGTTTTGTTTCAGCTGATGCTGAGCGGAGGTGCAGATAACAAGCTGTACACCTACAAATATTCTGGTGTTCAGACGGATGCGGGGGCATAGGATGAACAGCATGGACACAGACATGATGACAGAATGATGGACAGTATCAGTGTTGTGACACGCAGATGGAAGCGGCAGTGCTTTTCAATTGTGTACAGTACAAAACTATCCTTGCGTGGTTTCTCTGCTGTCTTGGTCCTGTTATTTTTACCCTTCTAAACTTTTACACATATTTTCTTATGGATTGTCTTTGTTTTCCTGTAATCCCAAAAAAGTATAAATTAATTGTGTCTCCTGAAATGTCTCTTCTATTTAATGTTTCATTAATTAGTGCTTGGTAGTAGATGTGATAATTTGAGGTTGGCAATTAGTTGAAGGGACTTTAGAGATTCATAAAACACAATAGTGATTTAATGGCAATGACCAATTATTATTAATATTTGAATACCCATCAGTTTATCGAGTAATTTTAACCTTTAGCAGCTGCAACAAAGTGACAAAAACATTAATGTCAATAATTATAATACAGTAATGTTAGGTATTCTAAAATAGGTCAAATATATAATGAGTACTTTACCTTTGGTACTTAAAGTTAATTTTGATATTACTTTTGACCTGTACTTGAGTAGGATTCTAAATGCAGAACTTTGAAGTATTTTTTTCACACTGTTACTACTTTTATCTTGTGTAAATTGAGTACTTCTTCCACCAGTGGAGCACAGTCATTTTACTATTATATTGGAAGGCAACATTTGAACATGACCAGAGAGGCGTTAAAAAGAAGAGGTATCACTATGATAGGTCTTTTTGTACCATAATATTAAAGCAGGGTGTCTGGGGGTTGACCAAAGTGTTATTTTACTAACATTTTATCTTCCCTCTCCTTTTCAACTAGTGGAACTGCAACACATTCAATATAGGTATAAGTATTGTAACTTCTTATTAATCAGTGTAGTACACATTTTTTGCTGTGAATGCCTACTTGGCAATAGATGAACTTTTGTGTGGCCTGTCTGTTAATGTATACAGTCTATGGGCCTGTACAGCAGCGCCCTCTGGTGTCCAATCAGCGCTACAGCTGCTTTGCATATCCTGTTTCTCTGACTCATTATGACGGCTATCGGCAGAGGAGGCTAGCCGAGCTGAGCTGCACAGATGCTCGGACTGCTGGACAAAACTAAAAGCAAGGTAAAGGTAAATTCCCTTTTTAAATTATCTGACCATAATATAATAACCGTAATGTTTGTATATCTCGTTATAGTTATATACTGTTCCTACAACTGCACTTGCTAGGAGCTAAACTGCTGCTAGCAAACAAGCCGTTTTCGGCTGGCTTTTCTCGACTACCTTTACATTTATTTTTACTTTTACACCTTGTATTCACATCGTCGATAAAAATGGTCGAATGACACACGCCTTAGCCTTCTTATTGTGTGTTTCAAGGCAGCCTTTCGTGTAACTGAACACCTGCTCCACAGCCAGCTGGCTCTCAATTCTCCTCACTCCGAAAAGCACAGGTGTCTGGTCTCTGCTGGATAAACCATATTAGATTAGCTTTTTAGCCTTCAGCACTGAGGGGTTTTTGTGCAGTCACAGATAACACTCTATGATAACCGCTTATAACTTGATTATAATTCAGTAGGGGAACAGCTGTCAGCTCTGTTTACATGCTGGCTGTTGAATGTATCCCAGCAAACATCTACAGGGAAACCAGCAGCAGTTATTTCTCAGTGTGACTGTCAGTAGCATTATATTAGTTAGATTTACACAACACCTTCAGTCTATATGCCTGACCATTGCTTTCTGTGTGAGGAAGAGGAAACACAATGGACTTCAGTTACTAGTTTACTCTATACTAAAAATCCATTTAAATCCTACTGCTATCCTTAGGCAAGCTGCATATGAGTTCAAATTCAAAACATGTTTAATGAATGAAGAACAGATCATCAATGCATTTATTTTGAACCAAGACCTGTTGATTACCTCATTTGGGTTAATATTTAAACAAAACAACATTTCTATTTCTTTTAGTTTTCAGAACTGACAAAGGTTGATATTCAATCATGGACGGGTAAGTGTACAATTCATATTTACATCATTGTTGACTCTAGCCAGTGCCATTATTATAATGATCATAATTACTGTATTAAACACTGTTGTTATAAGAGCAGCTCACTTAAGTGTGTGTGCTCCAGGTTTGCGGGGGACATGCTGAGCGGGGGCCGGGCCCTGCTCGGCGAGGACAGCTCGGTGATGGCTCGCATGCAGAAGAAGTTCTGGAAGACTAAGCAGGTCCTCATCAAAGCCACGGGCAAGAAGGAGGACGAGTACGTGGTGGCCTCAGACGCTGACCTGGACGCCAAGCTGGAGGTAGGGGGGGGAGGGGTTACCAATATCTACATGTTATAATTGTAAATAACATGTAGATATTGTTTACCAGCTTGTGTCATTGTGAGGGATAATGTATCTGCAGCAGGATTACAAAGAGAGGCTTTAGAACATCAGCGGCACAAGGGGTCCATTGTTTGCAGAGATGTTTTCTTGATGTCTGGATATAAGGGTTGTAATTACAGGTGAGATGTCTGACAGTACATCACAGCTCTGAACGTCACGCACAGCTTTACAGTCTGATCCTCTGCAGTCGCTTCACATCACTGCAAGGAATGAGAGCTGGTAGTTTGGATTGGCTGACATTTAGTTGTGTAACTGTCTGCGATGTGCTAGAGTTTCACTGAGCTGCTAAGGGATGCACTGTGAGGCTTTTGTTCGCTCAGGAATAAGATCAGGCCTCTACTGTCCTCCTGAAATCATTGTCCCTCCATCCATCCCCGCTGAGACAAAGACAGAAAAGAGGAGAAAGTGTTTCACGATCATTTACAAAGAGTACATTCAGATCATCTTTTGCCTACCTGCCGTGTGGCATTTTAGCTCTCCTGATTCCCTGGCCTTCTAGCTAACTTGATTTAATCAGGTTTTACATTTCAGTGATCTGCAAGCTACTAGAATTAGATTTGATCATATCCGATTTTATCCTTTATTTCATTTTTCAGAGTATGACTGTCACCATTAGATAAGACACAGTTTTAGTTAGATGTACAGATATAGGGTCACGTCAGATAAGGAAACATCAGATCTTATTAAGTCAATCTTTCCAGCATCAGTACCATTATACATTTCATCTAGTTTTAAGTGAATTTATCCACATTGGATTGTCTTTTCTTTTTTTTCTGACAAAATCTCAAGTAGAAAAACAGAACTGATGTATTTAAGTGTATTTGCACGAAGCCATGCGTGGATGTTTATTTCCGTCTGCTTCTGGTTTTCCCCTGCCCCTGTGAGTCAGGCAGAGCAGATGGCATAAGACCAACATGATCTTGATGAATCAATCAGTATTGGTCGTCTTAGTAATACAACATATAAGAGGTGTGTTGCTCAGGAGCAGTGACCTGTACACAGGCAGGGATCTGACACTGCTGAGGCAAACGGAAAGAAGGCAGTGAGTGTTTATTCTAAAGTTAATCAGTAACTCCACGTAAAAGTCACCTCCTCCCTCTGCTCTCAGTCTACAGTCTCACACCTGAAGAGGCAGGCATGGATGGCTTTATGAAATATAGGAGTGTTCAAAAGATTTCACTATGACTGTGACTAAAAGATAATCTAATTATTTTCCATAAATGGTCTTTGGCAATCCCACGCTAATATAAAAGGAGCAGCCCAAGGATATATTCAAGTGGTCTGCAGTTAGTTCTCCACGCTGCCTCCATTAATGACCATGTCCCCGAGAACCCTGCTGTATGAAGCTCAATTTCAGACTCACACAATATGGCATTATGTTCTTCCAGCTGAATCCCCAACTGAAACTTTATTAAGATGTCCTAGCCTGATCTCTTTAACATCATTCCAATCATGACGTAAATCCTTGTGTTGCATTGTGGGTGCATCGCTTTCTATCAGAGAGCAGTATTGAGCGACCTCTAAATCTGTGTTGCTATGACACACAGAGGAGAGGCATCTGACTGCCAGGCAGAAAGCAAGAGAGAGCAAAATATGTCGTGTTAACACTGCAAAATAAAGTCTTGAAATAAGTGGACAGAAAACCAACAAGGTTCTTAAAGGTGTTCTAAAGAAAGGTGTTGAGGATGTATTTGAACCTGGCATGTTTTTTCTTCTACAGTTCTTCCACTCGGTTCAGTCGACATGCACAGAGCTGCTGAAGGTGATTGAGAAGTACCAGCACAGGATCACACGTGAGTAAAACTAAACGCATTACATTACATCACAACAGTAGGAGCTATTTATGTATCATTCTTTCCCGTATACAAGATGACATTGTGTGTGTTTATGATTGTGTTCCTTCCTGTGTGATGCTTTTCTCTAACACTTAAGCTATAAATGGTTGGATAGAGGTTTTTTTTACAAACTAATAAGCCTGTTTTTTTAAACTCAAATAAGTTGTTACAGTGTTAGTGATATTCTTTCTAGCACGGTCGTGGTATGAGGGAGTCAAGATGTGTCTCCTTTGTGTACATGAGGGACTTTGATCTCTTTTCCCAGGTCTGTCTCAGGAGGAGAACGAGCTCGGCCTGTTCCTGCGTTTCCAGGCGGAACACGATCGAACAAAGGCTGGCAACATGATGAACTCCACCAGCAAGGCCCTGTGCACCTCCGCCAAGCAGAGGTCGGCAGCAGGAAATACCAAGCTAATGATCCAGAGTTAAAGTGTTGCCCATACAGTGCATTCTAGACTAATAGCATTAAAATAATGGCTAAAAATGAACAGAGTGAAAAAACATGTGTATTGTTGATTCTGCTGAATAACCTTACTTGGCCATGATACATTATGCTGAATGTCTTTTTTAATTTAGAGAAATGTCACGAGTTCTGTTCATCTTTTTCCATAGGATGGCACTCTGCCCGCCACTGCACCGCCTGCACCAGGAAGTGGAGACGTTCAGGCGGCGCGCCATCGCCGACACGCTGCTGACGGTCACTCACATGGAGAAGGCGCGCACCGAGTACCGAGGGGCTCTGCTCTGGATGAAGGACGTCTCCCAGGAACTCGACCCAGACACATATAAGCAGCTGGAGAAGTTCCGCAAGGTAGAAGGACGCTTGTTTGGGCGTATCAGGTGCTGGTTGACACTCTCATGATATCAATGATGTGTCTCTTTGTCTGTTTTTTAGGTCCAATCCCAGGTCAGAGGGACGAAGGGCCAGTTTGAGAAGCTGAAGAACGATGTGTGTCAGAAGGTGGACATGCTGGGAGCGAGCCGCTGCAACATGCTTTCACACTCCCTCTGTACCTACCAGGTGTGTGTCTGTCAACACCATATCATCTCTGTTAGACTCTGCTTTGATTACAATATGTACCTGTATGCTTTAAGAATGAATGCAGTATCCCGATCTGTCTCCCTGCTTGTTTGTCTTTCTTGTTTTACTCAATCAAGCCTTTACTATTGCACAAAAACACACTAACACCAATTAACATCTGACTTGTGTCTTCAGTGTGGAGGATTAAATGAGGCTTTTATTCCCAGGACACATGACTCTGCAGAAGTTGCAGTATTAGTCAGCTCCAGCTCGGGTTGCCTATGATGTAAACATGACACTCAGGTGGACACGATCATTTCCACTCAATTTTACGGCGTGTTGCTGTAAATAAATAATAAAGAAAACCATCAGGGATTTAGAAAGTTATGTAAATAAATAATAAAGAAAACCATCAGGGATTTAGACAGTTATTATAATTTATTTACGTCAAACACATACAATATACATGCTTCCCTCAGAGCCACCATACTTAATTGACAGAAAGGCATACTCTTCTACCGGCACTGGGGAAAGAGTCCATTGCCTATGTTTTAAAGGTTTCCGGTGTTACAAAGCCTGCATGTATTCACTCATTCTGGTTGGAAACAGTACTATTGAATATCTTTCGTTCCTGTCTCGGCAGACCACTCTGCTGCAGTTCTGGGAGAAGACGGCCCACGCTATGTCAGGAATCCACGAGGCCTTCCAAGGACATGAACCATACCACTTCACCACACTCAAGGTACTTCACACTCGAGTGTTGCATTCCCTGCAGACAGCAACAACACAGTGTGAATACCAACTGTCCTTTTAGCAGTCCTCCCAACATAGATCTGATCATCTGTGTTTTTATATTACATTGTAAATTGTTCCTCCCTTTTACAGGACCTGAGAGACCCACTGGAGGAACTAGCAGAGGCACAGCAACATGTTGAGAAGAAGAAGAAGAAGGAGAAGGCTCTACAGAGCAACACAGAGAGGTGAGAGAACTAAATAAATCTAAATTAGTCCGTCTTGTGTTTTGTGTTGAAAACCGCTTTTGTATGTGATGATCATAGTGCTCCGTTTGGTAGTTGAGGGCTTTAAAAACGTTGTGCCTAAAGAGAGTGCAGCTCCAAATCAAACAGAGGCTGCTGCATTGCTAAAAATAGAAAAACTGTGTCTAGCCAGCTACTAAGGCCCTTTCTCATTTATTCCCCTCCTCCCTTCCTCCTCCTTCTTCCTCAGTCTGGTGTCCTTGGATGACGACAAGCCATCCGGAAGTGCTTCTGGCTCAGGTATGTGTTGCCACCTCTAGGCTGAGACACACAGTTCTAGGGACATGTTTACAGTGTGGTACAATCATGAATGAGCCTGGGCATCCTGCAGAAAAAGTGGAGAAGTGAGTAGTAGTGAACAGAAGGCGCATTTAAGGAGGTCAAATATCACGAATAATTTGTTGACATGTTTCATCTCTGCGCTACACTCTTGAATTGACATGGTCATAATTGTGTGTCTTTAAAATGAACTAAACAGCAAAGTTTGGACGCCTGTCGGCTTTATGATCCTTTAGTCTCAGCGCACCAACACACTGCCGCACCTCCGGCTGCCCTGCACGCTCTCAGAGGACTGTCCACGGACTCTGAGGATGACCTGATGCTCATGGCCGGTGTTGAGCCACAGTCCCAGCCCTCAGCCCCCCTTCACGTCCCTCTGCAGCCCCAGCTCCTGCCTCCTCATCAGGGGGGGAGGCCCAGTGAGCCCTGGGGCTTTGAGAGCCTCCAGTCACAGCTGCCTGCCTTCGGTAAACTGGCCTGCTCTCTCCTCCACCTGTGAACTCTGACTCCCATCTCACTTTGCTGGCTGTGGCATGGGATTTCAACTCTGCTTCCTTTGGCTCTTTGGATCTGGACTCACTCTGCCTGTCTGGTGCAAAGGGCTTTGTTCCCTTCACTACGGGGAAACTGTTATCTTCACTTCTGAGACTCTTTTCATTGAACAGCATGCTCCTTAAAGGTCTGATTTGAAGAGCATCAACCCTCAGTTGTTAGTTATGGTCTTTTTTCTTGTCATTTCAGCCCTCTCCTTTGGCTTTATCTTTCTATGGTTGATTCTGTGAACCTCTGCAATCTGAATCTGTGCTTAGAAACAAGCTTGTAAATCTGTGACCTTTCAGAATCTCCTGTGATGTAGTTACCTCCAAAGATATAAGACTGTTCTTCTGTCCGTCTAGGTGTGGGTCCATTTTCAGGTGATCCGTTCCACTCTGCCGGGACAGAGCTGAGAGCAGAAGAGGAGGATGGTGAAGGGGGGGACATGGCTTTCCTAAAAGACCTCCTGAGCCCGGGCCCCGGGGCCAGCGACGAGTTCAGCAGGGAGTGGCAGGACGCCTTCGGGCTCTTCGACCCCCCCACTGTCCGTCCACAGAGCACAGCAGCAACTGGTGGGCCGGCAGAGAGTAGAGCGCCAACGGAGGGTAATGGCCCGGCAGCACGTCCTCCCTCGGGCCCCCCCTCCCCCACAGGCTTCCTGCCCTCCCAGCTGCTGGACCATAGCCTGAGCTCCACAGGTGAGCAACCCTGCTCTCTGCTGGAGAGAGAATCTCACTGCAGCTCACCGACACATCTCTCACTACTCTTGTTAACCCTGCTTTGTGTTTTAGGCTGGTCAACCCCTCCTATGTTCCAAGCTCCGCCTCTGCAGCCTCCTCCTGGTCACAGCCAATCAGCTCAGCCGGCTCCAAGTCCAGCAGCCAATGGTATGCTTCTTCTTAACCTGCGTCCTCCACTGTCTGAGTACAGTAAACTTTATAGTTGGGAAATGTGTCTTTAGCGCGGTGCGTTCAATCTATATTCACACAGAGTTACACAACAGGGTTTATATATAAAGAGGCAATGGATACACTTTTTACTCAACCTATTATGAATTATGTCTGGTTATTTAATAATGTACAAGCTGCAGAATAAGGACCCAATCGGGTTATCTTTGGAAACCTTCTTGTAACGGTGTGTGTGTGTGTGTGTGTGTGTGTGTGTGTGTGTGTGTGTGCGTGTGCAGGTGCATCTAAAAGAACATAGTCCGCCTGGTTCAACCTGTTTGCCGACCTGGACCCCCTCTCCAACCCCGACGCTATCGGACGCTCCCCAGATGAGCTGCTCAATGCATAAAACTGTATGAAGACTCTTCTGGATGTCGGCAAGTTTTTTTAAGTCCGTAAGTAAGTAAGATGCAACACACTAAATCACACTGGAAAAGGAAACACTGTTGCTTATTAAACGCTCTCTCTGCAGCATTGTAAATGACTCTTAACACACACATGCTCAACCTACTCTGACTCATACACACACAGTTTCAGTTATTGCAGCTTCTGCCAAGCAGAGAATGTTTGGGTTACAGCTTTATTTTAGACGGCACTGTGAGTTTTATTCATGTTAGTTTGGGTGTGTCGGTTTGCTGTGTACACACATCACAGAGGACCCAGGACGTAAACGGAAATTCTCTGCACACGATTGTCACGGTTGGATGAAGAGCGTACAGTGTTTCTATATGCATATACATAGCTAACATTGTGTATGTAAGATGGGACCCTGAACCTGTCACTGAGCCTGTATTTGCACACAAACAACAACAGTTAGATCTGGGGCTTGTTTCTCCCAGCAACAACAGTGCATTATCCAGCTATTTGTAGACCTAACTCTGTTTTTTTTATACCACAATGCTGACTCATTTCCTTTTCCTTTACCGGTGTGACTCAACATGGAATGAAAGTCCATCTCTGCCACTAAAATAAATACAATTTATATATAATCTTAGCCTGATGAAAAATATCAAAGTAACTTTGGCACATTTTTTTAATTAATTGGTATCTAGAAATAATGACATCTCTGGAACTTGGACACTCCATGGGTTAGATGAATAATGTGACACGTTTTAATCTCTGTAAGGAAATGTCAGTTTTCTTTCTTTCGGTCTAGAGGCCACACTGATCTGTGATATGTCCTGTCTCTGGAGAGGACTGATGGGGTCATTATGACCACCTGGCCTGGAGTCATATTACAGACACAATGGAAAATCACTGTCCACAGCCTCTTTATGTCACTGTCCACCTTCATCCCAGATTCTCCTGGCTCTGAATGTAGTGTTAAAAATAGGACGCGAAAGAAAGTCCCATCTGTTGTTCAAATTTCACAATAGCAATTTCACAAAGGCCGAGGAAAATGTGTGAAGGATGAAACATTTATTTTTTGTCTCTTGAACGATGTTTTAAACTAGGACACTGGAAAAACGTATTTTCTAATGGGTGGATTATTTAAATCCTATAAACATGCAAATCTAAATGTATTTATTTCCAGCTTATATAAAAACGACTAACTCTAACACTGTAAAATACTGTTCACTTTTAACTGTGTGAGAATTCAAAGATGCACTTTGGAAATGTGTTATTGTTTTATGGGAAAAGGGAGTGGAGAACTGTTACCATGTCACACACCTGTTCTGGAATTGATTCCCACTGGTTGTTTTTTTTGTTGAAGGGAAGAACTACCAATACTGACATTTTTGAATGTTTACGAAATGCTAAAAGGAACTGTTGCAAATGTAGAGTGGAGTTTGTAAGATTTATTTGATGTTTCATGAGTTGTTGAGATGTGAATATCATGCCCACATGCATCGACTTAAACCAAATCCAAAGTTATGGCTTTGTGTGCCTCAGCAGAGGTAATCAGATGGAAATGCATCATGGGAAAAAAAACACATTTTATACAAGCTGTATATTATTATCTCTGCTCTTCTTTTTGTTTTAAATGTGACACATGAAGGGAAACTACTGTATTATTTTGTCACATAATGTAATACTGTATAATAATAATACATAATACTGTATACTGCTAGATTTACACTTTATTTACACAAAAAGAATGTATTTCTCAAGTCAATCACAAATGCTTTATTTAATTCAACTATGCCTTTTTATTTCACTCGAGGGGTTTAACAGATGAAAACTTGGCAGTTCTGTTTCCAATAAACTGGACAAGCAAACAAAGAATCACTGCGTTGAGCCTCATTCCAAAATGCTGTTTATCCACTCTGATAAAAGTTGGTATCTGAAATAAATCTGTATTTGTATGAATCTAATCTTCCAAACTACTTTTGTAAACAGACGTTTAAAAACGACAGAAAGTCATGTCGCTGTAGGTGTGATTGTTTTCAGCAAGTGGATATCTCATTTTGGAACAGAACTCCTCATTTTTAGAAACATGCCAAATCAGGTCACTGGATAAACAACATCCACACTTCTCTCTACTTCTACTCTGCTACAGGTTACATCGTTTCCTTGTTGTGAGGCTACATACATAGCAGCTGTTGGTTTGCTCTCTTCGTAGTGTAGACTTGTTAGTGTGCACGAGAAGTAAGTCATCTTTTTTTGTATCCTATTCACTACAACCTGAGATGGAGGATGTAATCTATTCTTGGTTAAAATTCTCTGAAGACCCAATAACACTCCTGATAAATAAATACATAATTATTCACAATAATGAGACATGTAATTCACAGTACTCAGCGGAGAAAAAGCAGGAGGGGAGGAAGGAGGGAGGGAAGGAGGGAGGGAGGGGGTCTATGGGACAACTCATTCAGATACATATCTTTGTCAGCCGATAATACAAACACAGTGTGCCTTTTATATTTACAATTCCAGTACATTCCTATCCCACCGAAGCAGGTACAGTTAAGTAGTAATGACATTTACAGGAAGAGGGGCCGGGGCATGGAGAGGCCGTCAATCAACAGCTCCAACTGTGGCGCAGCGTGTCTGAAATGTTTCGATGCAAAAGATAAAAAGTGGTGCATTTCAAACTAAGTTTAAATATTGATTAGGTTGACAGAAATACTGTGGAGACCGTCTTGTAAAGTAGTGATATTGGGATGTGTTCACCAGCCTCTCCATGTTCAGGGCTCTGCAGGCCCGAGGGAGCCAAGATGAGACCCGTCTGGACACATTTCACAACAACACGAGCTGAGCAAGACAGGAGGAAATCAGCTTTACAGTGACTGAGGGAGATAGGAGGAGAGCAAGAGCTGGAACAAAAGGGGGGTGTGTGTGATGGACGTGGAGTAAGGAGGGACATTTCGGAAGCAAAGGCTGGCGCTTGGGAAGGAGGGGCAGGCAGACAGGTAGAACACGCTGCACACATCATAGCCCTGGCCTGCGTTTCCCATAGATACACAGCAGCAGGCGGGGAGCGGGGGGGGGGGGGGCTCACTGCTACCTGTTAGTGAAGCTTGTACCCGTTTACAGTCAGCCTGCACTGCAAATGGCTGATAAAAGTACACATAAATATGTTTTAAAACCCCCTACAGTGGTGGGAGAAGTATTCAGATATTTTACTTAAGTAAAATAACTAGTACTACACTGTAAAAAATACTCCATTACAAGTAAGTCTTGCATTGAGAAACTCATTGCAGAAAAATACATTACAAATAAAAAAAAATATTAGCAAGTAAAAGCAGCAAATCTTCAAACACAAGCTGGAAATGCGAAGTGTTTTTATACAAAAACTTAATTAAATTGCTGCAAATTAATTTCCTGTCCTACTAATTGTTTTAGGTACTTAAATATATTGTTGGATAGATTACATTTACAACAAATCATAATAAATCTAAAGTAAGTAAAGCTTAAAAATGAAATGTAGTGAAGTACAAAGTATAATGTTTCCCTTTTAAGTTGTAAAAATGCTTCAAAATGTGTACTTACTTACAGTACTTGAGTAAATGTACTTAGTTACTTTCCACCACTGCTTGTATATTCTGCTTGTCCCTGCCTGTTTGTGTGTATCTATGGCCAGCATAGGGCTCACATCATGTGTGCCATGCTAAAGGGTCAAACATGATGGAGCACTACGCGGGTTGAGCGAAACTGAGCGGTCTAAAATATCAGGCACATTTTTAAACTCCTCCTTGTCGCGACCGTTCAAGTTTTGCTACGATATATCTGGCAGCACCAAAATTAGCCTCCGTGGTCAAACTCTTGGTCACCGAGGAAACCAGTGGCCTTTTTTTCTTTCTTTTTCTTTTACAATGGAAGGCATATTTTATATCAAGAGAAATAACTACAGATAGAAAAAGAGATATATCCGTGGAAAGGCGCCATGGTATAATACGATGAAAAAAAGAGTCTGTCCTTTCGCCCTTTTCCTCCCGAGAAAACAGGAACATAACCAGCTCTAAAGGTAGAAGAAAGCGATGAAATGTTAGCTGCACACCCCCGCACAGGGCTGCAGGACTCTCACGTTGTAGTCGTCTGAGGAGAGGCAGTGGGAAGCGCTTTGTCAACGAGATAAGGACATCAGAGAGAGCTTAGCTGGCATGCTGAAGGCATTCTTAGAGCAGAAGGGTTGTTTCCTAGTAAGTCTTTTCTGATTTTGTTGAAGGGGGGGGGTTCTTCCGGGGGTGACGTGAAGCCGTCAGAAGCTCTCGGGCTCCTCCAGGAGGCAGGGCTGGGTGGACAGAGGCACGAGGGACGGGGACAGGCTCCGGAGGCCCACTGGACCTCGGGGCCCGGGGAGTAAGGGCTTCAGGATGCTGACGAGGCAGAAGGCGGAGCCGATGTTGGGGATGAAGTTGACCTTGTTGCGGTCGGGACACAAGAAGCGAGGGAGGTCCTGTGGAGGTTTGGTTCTGTGGACACATGCAGGGACTCTTAGCCTTCATAACAAGTGGGTACATAACATTAACAAATAAAGAACATCCTGTAAAAAAAAATCGAATCTAAAAATCCACTCACATGGTGTCCTCGGACACTTTGACTTTCTCGCAGCCCTCTGGAGGTTCCCTCTTGAACATGTAGCTGTTGTTGGGTCTGGGGGAGGCGGCATATTTAGGCAGTGGGGAGCAGGGGCCCAGCTCTGAAGACAAACAGAGAGGGGAGGCTGTCGGTCAAAGGTCGGCAGCAGATCATGCTCACAGAGACACGGCGTGCGCACAATGAAGAGTAATATATGGTGTGTGTGAGTCACCTTTGTCCTCGTAGGGGCTGCCTCCACTCGTGTCGTTGAGGACGGTGAGGTAGGAGGGCGAGATGGAGTCGGGCCGGCTACTGCAGTTGCTATGGTTACCGCTCAGGCCGCCCCCCGAGGGAGTCTGTGTGTCTATGCTGCGGGTGCTGCTGCTGCGCCGTGGGGGGACGGGTGGGGGTGCGCGGTGCCCATCTGGGACATCCTGTGGCTGTCGCACAACACACACACACACACAAATGAGGTCACAATAACAACATGGACCGGGGGCTTAATCCCCACAGTGGTTGTGTGTGAATTTTTAAAACAATCTCTGAGCTGGCAAAACTCACAACGATGGTGTCCTCTTTTTCAGGCGTGTCCCTGATGATGATGCGTTCAATCTCCTGGTTTAGGCCCTCTACGCTGTTTCGGAAACGAGGGGCCGATGACTTGGATATAGGGATGGGTATCAGGATGGCTTTGGGCATAGGTGACTGCAAAACACACACATGGCTGCTGTCAGTACCGATTCTGCACAAAATCCTTCACAGAAATGGTATTTGGTTAATGTAAGAAAATGAATTGATTTATGATATCATGTCTCAGAATGAATTTAGCTGTAACCTCCTGCAACAACAAATAAGTCAAACCTTTGATCATCTTGATGTAACTTCTAGTGTGTTCCTAGCTCTATGCATCAGTTAATGAGCTTGTCAAGTATTGTTAGGAAAGTTGCATGATGACTCTTTTCCCTTTGTCTCCTGAGGAGGCCCTGAAAGCAGGACAGCTGCACTCCAGCAGACTCCACAGGGAGCAGAGGACCAGCCCTGTTGCTGTCAAAATACAGCAACGTGACTGGAGTGTGTGTGTGTGTGTGTGTGTGTGTGTGTGTGTGTGTGTGTGTGTGTGTGTGTGTGTGTGTGTGTGTGTGTGTGTTACTGCATCAGAGAAACCCAATTAAGATGACTTTTCATAGACGAGACTGGTAAAAAGAACACATCAGGAGACACACAGTGACATGAGTTAAATGGGACATCCTGAAAACTCTCTTCTCAACTTTCTTGTCTTTTTTCAGCCCAGACAGAAAAGACACACAGTCTGTGTTGCTTACCTGTGACTGGATGATGGTATGGCTGCCATTGAACGGGGACTTGCGGTCTTTATCCCTCCGATGGCGGCTGCTGCGTTTGCTGCGCTGAAGCTGCTGTCGCAATTTGGCAATCTAGAGAGGTTTTACAAACACACAGAGGGACGTTGTTCTGCAGATGTATAGATTTATACAGCCATGTCTTGTTATTGATGGTGTGTTAGGTGATAACTGAAGCACAATGCTCAGAAAAAGCATTTATTTACAACATAACATGTGTTTATTTTTGGCTTTAAAACAAAGAAACTGACCTCCTTGAGCTGGTCGGTGCTCCCACAGGAGGCCGAGCGTTTGTGAGAGCCCCTCCTCCTCTCATCTGCCCAGGCCCTGGGGGTCTAACACACACACACACACACACACACACACCGGTTAGAGCTTTATTTCAGATATAGTACAAAATAGGGGTTTTCTATGAGAAGCAACTGGTGTTGCCAGTGTCACACTTTGTAGCTGATGCTGTTTTATTCTGATGCCTAGGTAAAACAGGTTACAGAAATATCTTACAGCTTCTGTTTGACCAGACTCTGGTTCAAAGTCAGTCTGTGAGTAATAGTCAAAGACAGCAACACAGCATCATGATGCAACCGTCTGCAATCTCTCTTAACCCCTTTGCATTGATTGCCTGCAGCTTCTTAAACACACATGTCTTCAAAGCTATCTTTAAGAAGCAAGAACACACACATTCATTCATTGTCACTAACATTGTAGTTGTTTATATCTTACATACAAACCAAACTCAAATTCATATACCACACACAATGCGTAACCCCCCCGCAGCACTGACCTGCGTCGCTTTGTCCCTCATGTAGGGAGAGTACGGGTGCTGGCAGTCGTCCTGAGGCCAGGGACCTGTCAGGTGAGCGCCAGCAGTCGCGCCCTGCGAGGGCCACAGCTGGATGGATGGCGGGAGCCCGAGAGGAGAATGAGGAGCGGAGCGCTCAGAGGGAGAGGAGGGGGACGCCGGAGGACGTGGAGGAGCACCGCGAGAAGTTGTGGGAGGATAAGGCCACTGATGCAGACTGAGGAGGAAACACAGGGAGGAGTCGGGGTGAGTTGGATGTAAACAAGGTATTTGTCAACACATGGTAAACACATCAACAACTCAACAGCTGGCCTGCAGGATTAGCTCATGCATGCTCGCTCTGTCTGTCTAGGTTAGTGTGTGTGCATGTTAATCCGTCCCATCGTGGGCAGAGCGGATATGCCCCCTTCTAAATCTCCACAGCCCCCTGGTTAATGGCATTAAAACAGCTTAAAGCAAAGGGGGGGGGGGGGGGGGGGGGTGAGGGGCACTCAGTGCAGGTGCCCAACTGACCCTGATTCAGAGCTGCAGCAAAGTGCAGGGTGTCAGCAAAATCTGATTTCAGATTTAAGTTTCAAACACAGACAAACACGTTTACAACGTGTATATCCATGTTTGAATAAAACATGTCTTTCATTCGTTTTTAGTTTTTAGAAAAAAAATAGTTGAACATTGCATTTACTGGGAACTAAATTGCAAGATAGAATTTAAAAGAATAATAATAATAATAATAATAATAATAATATATTATTATATAATATTATTCCTGTGAACAAAAGGACAACCACCTAGCAATAATAAAGCCATGCATGCACAAGCAACAGAATATATGCAAATGCAGAGCATCTTGCAGGATAGAGGATGAATTTATTTATTTCAGCAAAAAAAGCTACTCAGTCCTAGTAACGACGAGACACCGTACATGCATGTATCTGCACCTAAAAACACAGCATTGATTGACAGAGCTTGTCCAGGAGCTATATTTGGCAGGGGACTTGACCAGCACACATCACTGTTGCTAGGGAACGGGACGACTGATCGTCATTAAAACACAGCAGCGCTTGTGTGTGTGTGTGTGTGTGTGTGTGTGTGTGTGTGTGTGTGTGTGTGTGTGTGTGTGTGTGTGTGTGTGTGTGAGAGAGTTTGTGTGAGTAAACAGGGGTTTTCGCATCAGCAGCCTGCTAGCAAAATGCTCAGCTTTCTTTATTTTCACTGCTGTTTTTCCTGTCTGCATTCATAAAATCAACAACCCACTACAATGGACCTGGGGCTCATAGCAATAGTAGCACTGGTAGTAGTATAAAAAACATTCTTTTTTTTAAAGGAGCTACAATGTTACCACCTGAGGAAACTTTAAATCAGAGATAAGCTTATAACACAAGACAGACAGTCCTCGTGAGCCATGAGCAAAAGGCGGACAGTATAACCTGCACAGAAAGTAATAAGCACATAATGTACATCCACTAATTTCTCCATTATTTGTTTTAAATTAAACCATCCAAAAATGTCACAATCACAATATCCCAAAGGCCAAAATAATGCCTTGAAATTGCACATTTTGTTCATCCGAAATCAATTGATCAATCAAAAACCAAAGATAGTCTACCTATGTGTACACACTATCTACATATTATACTGGGAAAATATTCCCATTTAGGTCAGAAAAGTTATTTTTGGTCACATATGTTTAACAAATGACAGTGATCAATACTTGCTTCCTTTTCTGTTGATGGACTAATCCATTATTTGTTACAGCTCTAGTTTACATAACTGCTTTTGCACACTGTCTGCCTAACTGCCATGTGTAGATTGTTAAATATTGCAATAAAAACAAATGTAACAAGAAGACCTTACCACACAAAATAGAATACATCAAACAATAGGTCTAAAGCAGAGATTACGCGATTTAAATCATTATTGATCAGGCTGTTCATTAATTATATTAATATATATTATACATACAATGAAAGATTGCTTCCTGCATATCGAATCCTCATGCCATGTCATGAATAATGAAGGCCAATTGTGTTTACAGGGAGACAAGCATGCAGCTCCTCCCACACATATCATCACTATCATGAAAACGTATTCCATATGGACCTATATGACAAAAGACTCAAGAGTATATAAACAGGCTCATGATTTTGAGATGAATTTAAATGTATGTGAGGAGAAACATGACGGCACTCACCTGCAGGAATGTGACCGAGCTGCGCTGCATGCAAAGGGGCATGGAGCTCTTCACCTCAGCCCCTGTTGATGTCTACAGCTCCGAGAAGATGCTAAAGAGGCGGTGGGAACACAGGGCAAAGGGAAGACTGTGCAGGTTGCAAGTGAGGAAAGCCCTCTCAGATATAAACAGGCAGACATAGAAAATATCCTAAAACGTTTTCGTGGGGATAGCACTGATACAGGAGGTGTCAAAATGGGCGTTGCTGTTTTCGCACCCTGCCTCCTCGTCGTCGTGGATGGATGTTTTTCTCTCCCGGCTGATGCGGCACGACGGCTGAAACAGCTATCGAAACGATTTCAGCACGCAAAAATATGGGTATCAAAAGAGGAAACGTCGTTGTGAGCCTGTTGGAGATCGTGAAGTGTCGGAAAACGACGGAAAATATAGCAGAAGGACAGAAAATACAGAAGGGATAGAAAGAAGAAGGCGGTGATGCTGTGCTAGCCTTGGTTGACACGACGGGAGAGGGACCAGTGTGAAGAACGCCGGAGTAAACACCAATACTTCCGGTTGTTGTTTTTCGAAGTAAAATATATCCTCTGTCGATTTTTACCCAGGACTCTGGATTCATTCTTAATTTGAATAACAGACTAGTTTTGAACAGGCTCAAATTGTACTGTGGGTTTTTTACTTGTTACCACTGTGTGGAAATGAACATTGTTACAGGAAAAGTAAAATATAACATATTAAATAAGAGGCATGCATATAATATTAGAGATAGAAATTACACACATTACAAAAGTACCGATCCAGGTAGACAACAATAAGTACAGTTACAGTATTTTTAAGAAAAAATAAATAAGTGTAGCATATATAAGTAGTGTGCCAGCAGCCATATAATACATTGGATATATAAGGGCTTTAAGGTAGGTCCTGCTATATTCATGCAAAAGCTTCACTTCAGATAGTGTGATAAAATCTAATTTGACATTTTCCAATTTTGTATTATTTATTCGACATATGTGCTAATCAAATTATAGCACACACCTCTGGGGAAAAAGCAGTGGTATAGAATAACAGGAATAACTTGTAGTATCCCTATTTGAAAAAAATAAAACATACAAAAACTATTATCCCAATTCTAAATACAAATTTTAAATATGTATTGACTTGGTCCATTTCCGGTGCAGTCTGATACCTGCAGCTGACTTGACGCTGGAGTGGATCTGTGACGTAGCGTACCAACGCTGCGCTGCTCGTGCTGATGCTGCAGTTGCTAGGGCGCGTGGAGCAGACGGCGGAGGAGAAGTGAAGTAAACAAGTGGAGGACAGGAAATGTCTCCCTCTTGTGTCGAATTTAGCAACTTATGGTGAGTCTGGGAGACCTGTATAACAAGACAGGGCTGAAGACAAACTATATTTAATCAGTTTTGGACTTAAAGCACGTGTACATCTTCAGCGTTGGTCCTGTGCTGCTGCCAATGTCTGCTATGCTAAAGCTTATATGGCTTCCAAAAACAGTTTGCCTAAAATGTTTAACAAACAATTTTACTCATACTTTGCATTCCCTACCTATTTGAAATGGCCCAAAAAATATTAAATAGGTTATAAGGATGGCATGAATATTCAAATTGGCCATACGTCAGCTACCAGTGAGTATTTAACGAAATACTGCGACATTTTTAAACATTGTTTTTTCTAACTAACTACTAAGCTAATGTTGTGTTTCACTGGGTCAAAGGACGATGCTGCTGCTTGGGAAGGGCTGTTGGTGTGTTTTTGGAAGAAGACTGTTTCTCCAGGACTGTGAGTTAGACTTTCAATTACAGTACTTTCAGAATAAAATACCTGAAATCCCAATAACATGCTCTTAACAATATAACCAGCAGTTATTTCATACATTTATTTGAGTTTTTTTTCTTCCATATTGACTTGAGAATGTTTACAGAAACTGTACCGAGCAGATGCATAGCAATGGAATTAAAGGCCATGTCCATTGAATGCAAAACAGAACTCCATAAAAATGATGCAAATATCAATGCAATACACATACATATGTTTTTTTTCATAAAATTACAGATTACAAAAACATAAATGAGATCTCTTCATATGCCCTGAAGCAGCGCTGAAAATACAGAATGAGTACAATGACATTTCAGCACGACTGTACAGCGCTAGGCCCCGACAACTCTAATGCTTGCTGACGTGTGTGTGCATATGTGTGTACACACACACACACACACACACACACACACACACA
>NW_011361500.1:159784-164575 GCF_000735185.1 Notothenia coriiceps
TGTGTGTACACACACACACACACACACACACACACACACACACACACACACAGGGATGAGACAACAAGAAGCAGTAATTATATCCAGCGTGCTTCAGAGGGGTTTGGTTTCTTTGAGACTATTTTCTGATTTCCAACAGAGTTCAAAAAGCAGAATCAGGGCTTTCTAGTGTTTCTGGTCTTTCTGGCGCATACAGACAGTCCACAGTGAGGTCAGCTGATAGTGGTACAGTGATTGAGTTGTTCACTGTAACAGATCTCTCCATAGATTTGATTCTGGTGATTGTAGTGTTAAAAGACCCCAAAGTCTGAGCCATTCCTGGTGTAATTGTGCAAGCAGAGGAGTTCTATGAAAACCCACTTTTTCAGTCCGCTGCGATTGATTGTTAGTGTTTGTGCCCCCTTAAAAATAGTCCAGAGAAGAAGGAAAGAGAGCAGGATTGTCTTCCATTTTCTCCTCTTGATTTGGGGGGAAAGTGTTAAGGTGGATTGTTTAAAAAATGATTGTGAAGATTCATAAGTGCAACAAAGATTAACATATCAAAATAAAAACGGGATAAAACTATAAACAAAATGAAGAAAGCGTTAAAACATTGAAAGCATCTAAAAGCTAAATCCTATTGCACAATTAAAAATTATGATACAAAAAATGGATACATCGTCGAAAAAGACAAAAATTGGCATTGCATACAAATCAAGGAAATACATTTGTTTGAAATAGTAGTTTGTTCTGTCTTTTAAGACCGTCAATTATTTTACAGAGCCTGCTCTCAAACCTAGCTTGATACAGCTAGGTTGAGAAAGAACGCTCAAAGCGTTGATTGTTTTTCATCGCCTTTTTAAGCTTAGAGACCACTTCTTGTGGTGGTCGCAACAGGACAGGACTTCTAAACACTGATTTTAGTTGGTTCAAAGTGCACATAGAAAGAAAGATATCCATTTGAAACATGAAACAAAATCGAAGAAGGGAGATTATTAAAAACGCGGAAACAGAAGCAGATGAGAATGCTGCATAGCTGGATTCCATTTAAAGCAATGCCATCATCAGAAAGACACACAGGAGTGAGACAGACCTAATTACTGTACACCATCAGACTCGAATGTTTGTTCACAAGACACTCCATAGCTTCCTCTTGCTGATTGAGAGCTCAACAGACAGAAACCAAACGCTTTCTGGGTTGTTTTTTTCAGTCTTGTCACAGAGCCTGTGTTCACACGTGGGTGTTACTTGGCTCGCTGGCCAAGCTCCCTCCGCGCAGGTAGATGGCCGAACTGGACTTGGGCCGGTTCTGACTGTGACCTTGACCACGGGAGGACCCGTTGTTGTTGACCTCCGGCCCCCTGGTGTCTGTGGAGATGACCCATGTGGTGGGGCGCCACTTCTTCAGGGAGTAAGGTGTTTTTACGCGCTTCTTGATCTTTTCTCCTGTCTCAAAGGCTCCATCTAGCTGCAGGCCGTCCCCTGGAAAACAGGAAGAAACATGGATCAGTACTTTGTGCAGAGTTATCATGACTATTTACTAAAAGGGCATCCAGTCCACTTCTATAAAGTGGTGGAAATATAATTCTAAAAAGTGAAAAAAATATTAAAAACATTTTATTAGTAGACTTATTATTTAGTCGCTTGACAGGAACATTTGCGCCAACTGATAATTGATTATCATTAAAGTAATTTTCCATGCAAATTTGATAATGTTTAACAGTAATTAGCTGCAACCCATTTTTGTTGTTTTTTTAGGTAACAAATGTTTAGTCTCTAAGTCCGAGCTAAGATAAGTCAGAGGATTACCGCTATGTCATCATGACTTCAGGGTTTATTTTCACAGGCTTTAGAGTGGTACTCTACATGACTAGTAAACTGATCTTTATGTGAAACATAAACATTGTCCCTTTAAGGTAACATAACTCATCATAGTTAATCTATGTCAATTAAAAGTAATTCTGTAATTCAGCATTAAAATGCTTTAATGCTGTTTTGCAGCTGAAAACAATAAGTTACAACATTTTTAATAATTAAAAGTGATTTATCAAATATTGCCAAACATTTGAAGTTCCTTCAATATGAGGATTTGCATTCTATATAATATATAATAATGAAAAACCTAACAAATAGTGTTAGGATACATGTATCAAAGCCTCATAAATCTTTGTTAAGTGAGATTGTTGCACTGGATCCGAGGAGGATTTTTGTGCAGTTGTTGATGTATAATCACCTAGTGAGGCCAGGTCCTGTGTGGTGAAGGACAGGTCCAGGGAGTTGGGTCTCTCAGGCCTGCGGGCTCTGGGCTGCCTGAGCAGGGCCTCCCCCCTCATGATGACCGAAGGCTCCCCCTGGGGGACAGCGACGCTGGATCCCGACCCCGAGTTCTCTCCTGAGGGCCCTGTGGTTTCCCTGCTTCCTCCCTCCCCACTTCCCTCCTCTTCTCCTCCATCACTCTCCCCTCCGCTCTCATTTCCCTTTCCCAGGCCAGTGTTGCTGTTGTTGTTGTTTGTGTTGGGTCGTGCTGAGCGGAGAGCCGCTACGCTCGACGACATCGCTCTCGGGTCGGGCTGCTCTCGCTCGCGGCTCAGGAGCGGCTCGTTCTCGTCGGGGCTGGCCGTGATGACACCAAGGCTGAGGCGGCTGTCGTCGGACCTCAGGGCTCCGGAGCCGTTTTGAGTGATGCCAGATCCTCCAAAACCTGTCGCTCCACCTGTAGCCATGGAGGAGATCCCTACACCGGCATGACCGTTAGCAGCGCCATTCGCGCTCCCGTTGAGGTGCGTGTCTCGTAGAGCGGGTGTGTTGTTTGTGCCTGGGACCCGGTTAACTTCTGCAGCTGTGTTTGTGCCTGTTACTGCACCAATGTTCATCTTTGTTCCCTCCACCTGCCGCAGGTTGGACTTCCCAGAGCGGCCAAACTTGAATCTGAGTGAGGACGAGGATGACTCCTTCTTGGGGGGCTTGTTGCGCAGGGGCAGACTGGACGGCCTTTTTGGCAAGTTCTGCTGCTTGGGCAGGGGGAAGATGGTGGAGGGCATGGGAGCGGCGGGGTCTGATGTGCCTGCTGCCTCACTTGCCATCTTGATTAGTGGGTAGAGGAGACTGGAGCTGCCGGGACTCAGCGGATCTGGAGAGCAGAACTGTTTCTGTGAGTGTTCCATCAGGTTCTCATCCGAACTCTCCTTCAGATTCTTGTCTACTTCTTTCGGGTCTAGCTTGGTGGTTTCCAGGTCCTCCTGGGTAAGGTGGAGGCAGACGGGGACTGAGGTCCCTGCAGGTCCCTCAGAGTCAGAGATGATAGTGGTGGTGGTGGTGGAGGCTGATGGGCTGCCTCTCAGCCCCATGCTGGTGCTGCTGCCCTCTGGGCTGGGCAGGCGGGCGTTGGCTTGCTGCTGGCGCTCCTGGTTGATGGAGTTCCTGTTTCTTTCTCCGGTCCCAGTACCGGCCCCAGCCCGACCGCTCACAGAGCCAGTGGTGTCCCCCTGCGTGTTCTTGGCAACGCCCTCATGCTCCTCAATGTAAGTAGAGGGGTGGTCTGTGTATGGGCCGGATTTTGGCGTCATGCGATTTCTATCAGAACAAAATGAAAAGCAAACAGTGAGGTTAAAGACAACATTTAAAAGAAGTACTGAGTTGATGGAGATGGTTGTGTCTTTCTCCCTACCTCTCATTGTGCAGGGTTGTGGACATGGGGTTCAGTGTAGGGCTGACAGACTTGGAGCGGTCCCATATGATGAGCAGCTCTGCCAGTCGCTCCTCTGCACACTGTGCTGTGAGGCGGGCCTCTGCGTCCTGGTCCCAACAGTCCTCCATCGTCTCCTTCAGAGAGCGGACCGCCTACAGGACACAGTTTGATCACTTTATTAAAACACTGATCCATATACAGCAGAAACAGTTCCTAGATTATGTATCTCTTACACTGTAAGAACTATAAAATGGATCATTAAATAAGTACATTTGAGGAGGACCCTTTAAACAACTACCGTAATTTTCGGACTATAAGCCGCGCCTTTTTTCCCATTTTTCGACCCTTCGGCTTATATCACGGTGCGGCTAATCTATGGATTTTTACAGCTAACGGCCACTAGGGGACCTCCTAAATCTATGGATTTTACAGGTTACAGTCCACCACCTTTAACTCTATGGGCTCTATGGCCGGTCCGCGCCCCCCACCTTTAAGCGGCGGGTTCCAGCAGGAAAAGCTGGAGGCCGGAAAAGAGTGAGACAGGTAGCGCGCATAAAGTGGAACCGAGAGTGATACGAGAGACAGAACGAGAGCAAGACAGACAGACATTACGAGAGCGAGACAGTTTGTCCCCGTACCACTGGTTGAAAACCACTGCTGTAGGTCACTGCCGGTACGTGCGCTGGGAGCGCACCGTTAAAGTTTGAAAGTTGAAAAGTTTGTGTGTCTGAAACGCTATGTGATACAGTACAGTCTACACAGCACAGTACATGTTCTGTAGCTACTATTGCACTAAATGGTAACACTTGAATACGTTATGCAAATATGCAACTGGTTTGTTGAAATGTTAATAAATGGGAGCTTCCTCAAACAGCCATCTCTTTCCCGACAATCCCCTCTGTGCACGAACCCTTACATATGGTAAGGTGTAATATTTGGAGTAGTCTTTAACACTTGTACGTGATGTTACAAAAACAACAACACACGAATGATGGCAGTTAAAGCCTGATATTGTCCGCGTGGACTAGAGTGGTCGACGTGACTTATATTCGTCCGTGTCGATTAACCTTACTACACATGTATATTATTCTGGCGTGGACCTGATATTCTGCGTCCATCGATAA
>NW_011361500.1:167120-171905 GCF_000735185.1 Notothenia coriiceps
GCAGGGGCCCTTATAGGAGGGGAACTCACAGACAGTGGAGGGTGGGGAGGATTCTAACTGCCAATGGCAGGCTTGTATAAAGTCAACAACCATTGGTGCTAAATTCAATAGACATGGTGTCTTAGTGTTTGTTGTATCAAATGTTCAGCTATTTCCTCAACACTACATGGAAGAAAGTACAAACAGAGAGGGGGGTGACCGCAATTAATCAAAATCGATTTTAAAAGCATTTTAAGTGTGTGTGTGTGTGTGTGTGTGTGTGTGTGTGTGTGTGTGTGTGTGTGTGTGTGTGTGTGTGTGTGTGTGTGTGTGTGTGTGTGTGTGTGTGTGTGTGATAAGGCAGTTAGCAGACTTTTCTCCCCCAAAATGTGTTGATGAGGCACCTTCAAACTAAGAATGAGTATATGTGGGTTTACAATACCACTACAATAAAGGTTTATCATTTTCAAAACTTCAGATATCTGATGATAGTATAGTCCTTTTTCTCTCAAGTATAATATAATTGATTCTATTGTTTCCATCATTGAAGGAAATGATCATAGACGACTAAATAACATTTTCCGTTTTTAAATACTTATTTAATCTCAATTTAATCAGTCAGCCTCATTAACATTCATAAGAGATTTGAAAACAACAACAGCAGAACAGAAACAACACAACAGAATGAACAAGCGTAACAACCCTAAAATAACTAAAGCTAAAATCTCCCAGTGAGTCAGTGCAAGACTCAAAGAAGAAAATGAATAGAGTAATATGAGAGAGGAGAGGTGAGGTAGTTCGGAAGCTCCAACAGTAGATCTTTATAACTGAATAACATATGATGGATTTCTCTTCTTCACTGGAAGGAATTCCAAAAACGTTTTTTTGGAATTCCTTCCAGTGAAGAAGAGAAATCCATCATATGTTATTCAGTTATAAAGATCTACTGTTGGAGCTTCCGAACTACCTCACCTCTCCTCTCNCTGTAAGTCGGTTTATTGTCAAATTCCACAGGGAGGTCAAAGCACAAGCGCAGACTTTTTTTATTTAAAGTTGCGAGAGATAAATCGGAAGTTAATCTTCTTTTTTGAAGTTCTCTGTCTTGACCTTGGGTTTTATTGATAGTGAGGAGGAAGATGTTGAATTTGGATTTTTAAAGTGAAAAATAGCTCCTGCTAGTGAATGTGTGTGGGATTGGCTCAAACCAAGTAGCATAGCAGGAAACATTGTAAGACATACTTACGTTTAACCAGAAATTCAATTCAAATGTATTTCTTTAGCAGTTCTAAATACTAATACACATCTTTATATATTGTGATGTTATATATTGCAATACAAAGTGCACATTTTTCCTTGGGTGCATAAATACTGAATGGCTTTGAAGGTGCTAAAGGCCAATGCAAAATCTAGAAACCATCTTGGCCCACCTGTCCCAATGCCTATGGTTTATCATCAAAACATTAATGGCTATTTGTTGACTGATGGTGGAAGTTTTTCTTGCCAGATGTTTTTCCCCCGCATCTGTGGATCTTGTTATCTGGGAGATCTTTAAAATGATGCTGGCGGATGATTTTTTTTTCTCTGTCCATCTGTCCCCTATGTCTAATCTTTCTTGTTTACCTTCTCCTTGTTTTCTCCCCTCCCTCCCTCCCCCCTCTGCACCCTCCTTCCTACCTTGTCCACTCCCTCATGTCCTCCTCAGGGCTCTCTGAGTCGCTACCTGGGCCTCCAGATCAACGATTGGGTCGGCAGCTGTCGGCTCGCTCATTCCGTCACCCGTGGCCTGGCGTACCTACACACTGAGCTCTTCAAAGGAGGTGAACTGGAGGACGCACACACACGCGCTGTTAATTACGTAACTGCTCACAGTTTACACAGGCTCAAGTTCCATGGCTGCTGCTTCCATCTGCTACAGAAACACAAACACTGAACATGGAAAAGCTTTTTCTGTTTGTAGCCCTGTTAGTTTGAGAAAGGATTTAGTTTGTGTGTATTACCATCTCCAGCCTGTCTCGCTGAGTCGTGCTTTAGACTTCTAACGGCCGGCACACTGTAGCTCCACGTGGGTCTGTTTGGCTTGGAGCACTTTGCATCCCTGCATTTTGACAAACGTGCACAACCGGCCTTGTGTATTTATAGACCGGCCTCAAGCTAGCCTCAGAGTGAAAAAATAGTGAGCGGGACAAACTAGGGGCAGGACAGCGGATGCAAGATAGGGATTCAGATGACATGTGAACATCCCCGCGGCTCGATGAAATCAGTCGTTTGAGGCAGAAGTGACTGAAGTAAGCCTTGGCTGTTTTTTTTCACATCAACAAACCTCAGCCTCAGCGCTCCCCACTCATTTCTTTTCATCAGCACAGATACACATCAAACAGGCTAACAAGTGAAGGGGGTAGAAAGTGTTCTTGCAGTAGTGTGTGAAGGCAGGGAATAGAATTAATGCTGTTTGTGCAAGCATGTGACAAGTACACGAGGGGTTGTCCATCTCCTTTCCTTTTCACTGCAAGTGATGGGCAGAGGAGAAAGCTAGAGAGAGAGAGAGAGAGAGCTAGAGAGAGAGCTTGTGTGTAATGGCACAGTCTCTCAGGCTTTGGTACATCCTCCCCCACTCCTCCTGCACATCAGTAGAAGGCATTAGATAACTGTGGTGGCCGCCCTCTGCTGGACTGTGAGATACTGCAGGCAGAGGCTTCTGTGATATGGTCTTAATCCCATTGTTGTAGATTAGATTAGAGGGTTTAACTGTCTGTTAACAGTGCAGCTTGCTCTGGTGAACAATGACTAATGGGAAGAATGGAAAGCTATATGACAGGATTTACTGGATGTTATCATTTGCAAATGTCACAACAACTGCCTGAGTGAATGATTTATTTGAAGCAAAGTATTTGCTAACACTGTCCAGACTTACATGTTGAATGACAGATATAATAGCTTCATCTTGTGTCTGATTATTTTATTTTTTCCCTTGTCCAGACGTGTACAAGCCAGCCGTGTCCCACAGGGACCTGAACAGTCGCAATGTTCTTGTCAAGGCTGACGGCACTTGTGTCATCATCGATTTTGGCCTGTCCATGAAGCTCACAGGAAACAGGACCGCGCGCGCAGGAGAAGAGGAAAACGCTGCCATAAGTGAGGTGAGTGCTCAGGAGCATTTAGACTTTATGTTTGAGCTCATTGCCACAGAAGACAATCAGAAGAATACAGTTTATCACCCATCAGACCACACCTTGTCCTACTTTCTCTTCCTGACTCACTTTAATTTTTTCTGCTCCGTCTGCCAGGTGGGGACGATCCGCTACATGGCTCCAGAGGTCTTGGAGGGGGCGGTGAACCTGAGGGACTGTGAGTCGGCGCTGAAGCAGGTGGATATGTACGCCCTGGGCCTGATCTACTGGGAGACCTTCATGAGATGTACCGACCTGTTCCCTGGTAAGACACACAGACACGCTGTGCGAAGGCTATTTTGAATGGTATTAATATGTCTCCAAATACACCAATGGTTGTTTTCCCTTTTTTACTACCATCATTATCACAAGCAACACAAGAATGAGCCCCTCTCACGCTACACACATTAGTAAGCCATTAAATACACATTTATAATGGAGGGTAGCAGACAAAATACAAAATAGAAAAAAAATAAAGCTAAAATATTTTCTCTGCTACATTAGAAATATCTACAACACACCCCTCCTCTTTTTGTCCTCCCTCTAGGAGAGTCAGTGCCAGATTACCAGATGGCGTTTCAGGCGGAGGCAGGGAACCACCCGACGTTTGAGGACATGCAGGTCCTGGTGTCCAGGGAGAAGCAACGGCCCAACTTCCCAGAGGCCTGGAAAGAGAACAGTTTGGTAAGTTTGTGTGTGAGCCACACTCTAAATGATAAAACACTCATCAGATTGTGAAACATGTCACTACAATGTTTTTGTTGTTGTTGCTTACTACCGTAATTTTCGGACTATAAGGCGCACCTGAATATAAGCTGCACCTGAATATAAGCCGCAGCAGCTAAATTGAATGATGTGTACATATATAAGCCGCACTGGACTATAAGCCGCAGGTGTTTTAATGTTTAATTACCATATGTAAGGGTTCGTGCACAGAGGGGATTGTCGGGAAAGAGATGGCTGTTTGAGGAAGCTCCCATTTATTAACATTTCAACAAACAAGTTGCATATTTGCATAACGTATTCAAGTGTTACCATTTAGTGCAATAGTAGCTACAGAACATGTACTGTGCTGTTAAACTGTACTGTATCACATAGCGTTTCAGACACACAAACTTTTCAACTTTCAAACTTAAACGGTGCGCTCCCAGCGCACGTACCGGCAGTGATCTACAGCAGTGGTTTTCAACCAGTGGTACGGGGACAAACTGTCTCGCTCTCGTAATGTCTGTCTGTCTTGCTCTCGTTCTGTCTCTCGTACCACTCTCGGTTCCACTTTTACGCGCGCTACCTGTCTCACTCTTTCTGTAGGCTACCTGTCCACTACTTGTTTTGACCGGGCCTCCAGCTTTTCCTGCTGGGAACCGGCCGCTTAAAGGTGAGGGGATGTGGTGTGGAATTGATGTTGGCCTGTGCTCGAATAGAGCTCTACAGGAAGTTAAAGTTTGGTTGGGTGTGTTGTGATCTGTAATCCGTGGTGGTAAAATTCCATAGGATGTTAGGGATTGGGTCCCTACGGTTGTCCTTGTAGTCTGTAAAAAAAAGTTCCCATAGATTTAGCCGTCCTATTCTCGGGATAATTATTTAGCTCAGATGAGGGGTCTGAGAAAGTAATTGGTGGGGAAAAGACGCGGTTATA
>NW_011361500.1:173568-181659 GCF_000735185.1 Notothenia coriiceps
TTCTGTCTTGTCAAGAAGCAAAGCAACTCGTATTTAACTCAGAATACTTCAATACCAAAAATCACGAACAGTTAATATTACTGAGGGCTCTTTTAAAAAGCAGATCAGATGTTTTGATTATCTGCCTTCCAGTCAGCCATTGGCACAGATTTCTTACATTTTTCAGTTCCTTGCAGAGACTAAAGCATGCTTGAGGCAGACAAGGTACTGCTTGGTACTATTCTCCTTGTAATAATCATCAACGACTAACTTCACATACATTAAATAGTACGTTTTAAAACAGTTTACACTTTACACTCAGTCCGTTTTACATCACACTGTGGGAGAATAATCTAAGCTACCTAGATCTCTAAAAGGAGGTGGTGAGTGCTAAATCATTATTACTCATCCTCCCAATGGACATACGGTAATAACAATAATAGGCTCAAGGCTGACAAAAAATAAATACATTTCCTTTCATCTGACAAACAAGTTTAGGAGCAGCACCAAAATAGCATTGCGTCGCTCTTTAGAAAAGTGTTTTAATTGCAAAAAATTATTGAGCTTGTACCAAAAACATGCAGATAGTGGGGTTTTCAGAAAAGTGTAATTATACATGCTGTCCGCTCGTCTGGATTTTATATAATGTATTTTTCCTGCTTGCATTCTAATCCCCACACCCTGCCTATACCGTCATTGTGACTGCATATCATCCATACTTCATTGACTTCCTATCACAATATGAGCTCTCCCGCTTCCCTATCAGGTTTTCAGGATCCTGTGTCACTGTAAGCAAAATCCTATTTCTGTTCCGACCCACTGCGTCCTGCCGAGATCGGATGGTCTGATGTAAAGGTCATATTGAAATGACAAATGTAACCATAAACCTTGATTTATTTTGGGTGTATTTATGCCTCTTTGACTTTGGTTTCTCTTTCTAGCTCACGTTCTCCATCCTTCTTCACAGACATACGCCCTGCTCTGTGTGTAGAAATGCTGAAACAGGCTCATACCTTCAGGCAAGATTTTGGGGTATAAAAGAAGTAAAGAGCTGAAAAAAAGCATACATCACTAAGAACTAATACTAAATACTCAAGTGGAACTGAAGCAGCATTTGTGGGTTTTAGGACTAATTCCTGCACCACTCATTGGCTCATATGGTTATTTAGAGTAGTGTTACTGGAACTCTTTGCTGTTACACTGAATACACTGGCTTTTCCTGGGCAAGAAAAGTATAATCAAACAAAATGTTGGGGACTGACCTCCAGCAGTTTGAGATTGTCAAGGTCCAGAGAGCTCTCGGAGCCAGCGGCCTCCATCATATTCAGATTGTGAAGGCCTTGCTTACCATCTCCTGTTAAAACACACACACACACACACACACACACACACACACACACACACACACACACACACACACACACACACACACACACACACACACACACACACACACACACACAATTGAATTTCTACCAAAACATTTAAGCATCCTTGAATAATGAATGTTCTCTGCCCTTCCTCGCAGAGTGGCGCAATGGTAACTCACCGTTTATCATGCGGTAACCAAAGAAGGCTGCTACAGCAACCACGGCCAGCACGGAGACGGTTGCCAGGGCGATAATTATAGTCTCTTCCCAGCTCAGAGAGTGAGGGTCTACAAGGAGACACACATCAAAAACAAAAAGGTATACATCAAACTGTGACCTTTATAGGGAGAGCAGGTGGCCTGTATCATAGCTGGTATCCATACACCGAGTTATTAGGAACACCTACAATCGTTGTTATCAATTTATGGAAACGGCAAGGCTTGTGTTGTGAGCTGATTTAAATATTTGCATAGATAATGAGCTTCTGGATAGGTACACTAAGACTGAAATACTTGTATGAATATGATTTCCTCTGGAAAAGTAAAAAAGCATGAGTGGGTCCCCTTTTTGTTTGTCTTCTACACATGTGTGGGCACGTGGGTTTGACGTGTTGCAAGTGCAGGCCACCAGTTTCACACTTTTCTGCTGATCAACAGTTGCCGGTGCTCACGGTTGACTCATAATTATGCAAGAAGCAAAACACTTCCTATTAGTAAGCAAATGCATTCAACACATGGCACACAATGTGTTTACAAAAGGTTGTGCAGTGCAAATTAACCAGAGTGCAGAGTCTTGTTGGATGACACTGAAAGACGCTGCTAAAAGTATATCAGAATCAGGGTTATTGACTAATGAATCTGGAATATAATTACCCGTAATGTGCAGTATATCAGAATTTAAAGTGGAAGAGCTGCAGTTTTAAAGAGATAGCATTGTACAGAAACGTGCAAAATATACAGAGGGAATGATCACTATTAGTGCTATTATTACTACTGCTCATATTCAGGTGAAATCTCAAAACAGGTCTCTGAAATGTTTTTTTTGCCTGCGGCTGTAAAATTTGAAGCAATCTGCATTCAGTGAAGCACAAAAAAGGAAAAGAAAAACATAAATTATGCCAAACAACCATGAAGCATGGTCAACAGTCTGGAAAGCAGTACAGGAAGAGAGAAACAGAGAATGTGTGGGATGTGCATATGGAGAGAGAAAGAGAATATGTGAAAACAAAGAACACCAGTAAGTGGATCAGGTGAAAAAGGTAACAGGTAGAAGCAGTTAGCTGAGGAGGCTGCAGTATTAGCTGCCAGCCATTTGTGATTAATGAAACTGCATCCGCTATAAGTGCTTCTCTGGAGACAAACATACACAGAGAGTGTAAATATACCGGCGCTTGCCTTGCTCTTATATACCACTAGCACTCATTCTGCGGAAAGTGTATAAGAGCGGCCAGATACACACTGAAACACTCTCCTGCATCCAATACATTAGTCAACACAGGGGTGCTGCCGTGACACCGGCTTTATCAATAATTGACGAGGCGGCTTTGACTGGCATGCTACCATGAGCGAACACACACACACACACACACACACACACACACACACACACACACACACACACACACACACACACACACACACACACACACACACACACACACACACACACACAATCTGTTTAAAATCTCCATAACGTTAATGGAATTGTCTACTCTTTATTACCACCAAGATCAAAAGATTGTAAGTGTATTAAATAATTGAAGGGTTTTCGCAGCTTTATACTTTAAATCCATTTCATTTCAGAGCCAAATACAAAACAGTCAAAACAACACAACCCTCTCTATTTTCCTCCATTCCCAATTCTCTTAAAAAGGGGCTGCAACGGATCTGATACAGACTGATCCAGATTTGAACACTTCTGAGACGTCACAAAAGTGGCGCTACGGCTATTGGGCCAACTCCACCAATCAGGAGGAGACAGCCACGGACATTGCCGTTGGAAAGCGCTGGAGACACTGTACTACATATGCCAGGCCTGTAGATGGTGCTGTTCTCACAGAATCAGCCCATGCAAAGACAGTGTTAAATTGAGCAAAATGAGGAATGGCTAAAATACATGATCTGTTTGGTATTTTGAAAAATAAAAAGTATAAATAAGTCTTATATAGGTATGGTCCTACACTATATTATTCAAATATAGCATGATAGGTCCACTTTAAGTTAATTGGACTGGACTGTTTAGACAGTATACAGTATATAACGTTCTGTAAGAATTACCATTTCTACCTTTGGTGTTTTAAGAATACTTGTGTACTTTTTTTATTATGTAAAAGATAGGAGCACTTCTTCCAGCCCTCATAATTTGGTCATGGCTCTTGGCTTAGCATAACTTAAACCATTTCCTACTTCTAACAACACTGGCATGACTCTGCCCAGACATGTCAGGAATGAACCTCGCAAAAACACAAACAGGATTTTGAGTTCTAATACAACCTTAACCTCACTGATGAATCAAACGTGTCTATAACGCCCTAGTGGTTATTTTTCCTCAACTTTCTCCTGCTTTTGTCTTCTGTGTGCTCAGGGGAACAGTCACCGGCGCGCCCCCAGACAGGCAGACAGGCAGACGGGAGCAGACGCCTTGTAATCCATGGAATGCAGAGAGACGACATGGATGGTAGAGTGCGTGTGTTTGTGTTTATGTGTGGGCAGGAGAGATGAGATGAGCTGCCGCCATCCTCAGCCCCTCCTCCTGCCACACACATTGCCTTCATTCACAGCTAAACATTAAGAGCAAGGAACAATAAACAATGCACCTTTTTACTTTGTTGTACACCTTACTCACTTCCAGACAGCCTTTCATGGCCCTAGTGGATTTAACGCTACTAGCTGAACGGTCTGTAAACACAAACCACTTCATGTCTGCAATTCATTACTGTCAAGGTTCATAATGGACGGCAATCAGGGGGCTCATTTCTAAGCTGTGTGGTCGGAATGATAAGGCAGAGGAGGAGGAGGAGGAGGAGGAGGAGGAGGAGGAGGAGGAGGAGGAGGAGGAGGAGGAGAAGTGAGTGACATGAGAGTTCTTTTTCTTCTCTTTCCTCTGGCTATCCTCTCCGGACTCATTGCCTGGCCTCAGGGTCAAACTCAGGAGAGAAAGGTAGAAAGAGGGAGGTGAAGAGAAAAGGAGAAAAGAGGTGAGCAGGACGGTGAAGGATAAGACGAGTCACATGGGAAGGAAATAAGAAAAGGTAAGGATGGATGGGATAGAAAATATGCAGGAATCAGGAGAAGATGGGTGGCACTCAAACTATGAAATGACACATACAGTAAATGTCACCAGCTTGCCACAAAGAACTAAACTGAATAACTTTCACATTTGAAGAAACTAGGACTTTTAGGCTAAACAGCTAACCCGAAGTAACCGTCCTCTTTCACAGCGACAATTGTGTCACATATTTCTTGTACTTTATTCTCTCGTTTGAGTGTCAGCCGACATACGTTTCTTTACAATGTTAAATAAAAGCGTAGAGACATGATCCACCATTTCGCCAACACAAATTAGCTTTTTTGAGCATAAAATATATGTATTTTCTTTCTTTTGTAAAAGTGTTAAATACGTGTTATTGTTAAGTCCTGAATTAATGTAATTTGTTTTAATATTTGTAAGAAGTGTATTGTTAAATATATATATAGGTTTGGGCACAGTATTGTTCTGATGCATTTCATTGACAAAACCCTCATTAAATTCAAAAGATATTAAACTACGACCTTGAGTTGACAATTATTTTCAAATGATATGTGTGTGTGTGTCTTGCCTCTCTAGAAGGGGATGACTCTGGGAAATAATGTTTTTATGAAGCGAAGGGTTGGGATTTGTAAGGTTAAGTCTTATCCATTAACAAACAGGGAAAACAAAGCCTTGATTATTCACACACAGAAGCCACTGTACGGCCTCCTCTGGGACTGGGATCAAAGAAACTCTGATCCACAGACAACAATCTGCCTTCATGCTCCGCTCTCGTGTTAATGGACTGTGACTGATCAGAAAGCAAAACACCTTCTAGTGGAACAAGAGTCAATCTGCTCCTAAGCTCCATCGATGGTACCTCTTGTCTGAAGTGTTGTCCTTGTTTCAGGACATGTGTTGAACGTAACGTGGGTGTCAGTGCTGTCAGTAAGCAAACTTTCGTTGAGAGTTTTCCCGTGTCTCAGCTCGTAATGCCGTCCGTTGCTCGAGGCGTCAGAGACACTTACATTTTGGAGATATCTCTTCCTTTTCTTCAGCAGAGTGTCTCGCTAATTTAATGCTCTGGCGAGGAAGATCGTTGGCTTTAATACAAATCATGTTTCAATCGTTACTTGAAGACCTTAAGCCCTGCCCAGGCTCTCTGGAGGGCGGTGGTAATGAGGCCTGCTGGGATTTCAATCATTTTTTACATCTGTTGAAAAATAAGGAGAAAAGAAAAGAGGAAAAACAGAGAAAAAATAAAATCAACTGCCCCCACCCCTCCCTCCCTCCCATCCCCGTCTTACTCTGTCGAAAAATAATAATTTGTTTTGAGGATTGATAATGAAAAAGAAAACAGGCTTTTTTCTTTTTTTCTTACACTTTCGTGTTCTCATAATCCTGGCCTTGAAATCCCTCGCTCAGTAACTCGCTGCTTTAAACTCCCCAAACAATGTCTAAGGCCCTCTCCTCTCCCTCCCCTCGATGCAAAATAAATAAATCTTTCTGATATTAGATTTCAGACACCTCTTTATCACACTAACTCACTCTTTCTCCCCGTCATCCCCTCTGTCTCTGTGGCTTAAGTTATGTTCCTCTCAGAACAGCAGCTCCCCCCCCCTCCCCCACACAGAAACATCCCTCCTCCTCGTCCTCCATCTTTTTCCGCCTTGATTCGCTCTAAATAACACGCCCAAGGTCCGTATAATGGGACACAGTAAACACACATCCTAGAAAGTAGCTATGTATCTGAAAGAAATGTGATAAGGTCAGATGTGAATCCAACACTTACATGCCTTGAATCTGCTTTCCTTCCAATATCCAGAAGGGGGGCGACTTCACTGGTTGCAGAGAGAAGTCCAAATGAATAGAAGTCTATAAGAAAATGACCCTTATATTATTATCTTTCATTTCTTACCTCTGTTAACATTTTCCTAATTGGTTTATGGACTCTTGTTTCTAGTCTCCTTCAATACAGCATGGTGTTCACAGGGCTCTCAAGTTTTGAACAGAGTTCAGCGTGAGATTTTGGCAGCGGTGTTTGGTACTCCAACTTCTGGCTCCCCTCAAAGTTCCCATGAAGCCCTCTGTATCGCGAATGTCAACGGGGGGGGATTGCACGCGTCTCAAACAAGCCTAGTTTGTTTACAAAATTGCGGCGCAGCTTGGTGGGCGGTACCCTGGAAAGAAATCTCTGGGTGAGAAAATCTCTGCGTGAGAAATACAAGGTGTGGCGTGTGAGCGTGTGAATGGAGTGAAATGCGTGTGTCTTGAGAGCCCTGTGTTCATTTAGTAAATGATGGTCTCATTTAGAGTAATATTGACAATAAAGTAAGTAAGAGTAAGCTTTCAGGCGAGGTACATTCTGAATGAAAGTTGGTTGTAAAGATGTGTTTGTTGAAAATTCAATAGAATAAGCTGGAAAGAAATGAAGACGTGTCTGTCTTTGTGATTGATGCTTTTGCAGTTGGCATGAGTTTTTCGGGCAGTTTTCCAATTACTTCCTTCTGTCGGGAAGTGTAACGTTATGGTGGCAAAGTTAGTTGGGTCAGACAGTCCCAGGTGATGAGAAGCCTCTCAGAAATCTACATTGCTAAGCAGCAGTGAGGGTTATCACAAGTCTTGCAGCACTGATGTAATGGTTACAGATCCAGTCGTGATCCACACCGTCCTGTGTGCAATTCTACTTACAATCTTTACTTTAAATACCTGTTTAATTTAAGGAGGCAATCAGTAAAAACACGTTGATTAGGTCCAACTGAGCAACAGCTGTTTGTTGCGCTTGCAAGAAAACACCATTCCTTTAAAAAAAAGATCCTGAAGCTAACTGAAGCTTTGTTACCTCTGGCTATATTTGATCAGTGGATATTTTTCAGTGCTTTAAAGCGAAACCAAACATATTTGAATATCAAGCTATCGGGCAGATACATCACTGAAGTCTGGCTGCCGGAGCCGCCTTTGAAGCCTCCTGGCAGAGCTGCGCCGTGGAGCCCATCAGCTGCAGTGGATTTGGCTGCATTGAAGTCGGTGTTAACACTGCACCTTCGACGGCGGATCAGAAGCACCCTGCAGCGAGACACTTCTCCTCAACAGGCACAACATCAGAGAGGGAGCACGCCTCTCACATCAACTCACAAGTGTGTTTGTCTGTGTGTGTTTTGTCAGTGTGTGTTTGCCTGTGTGTGTGTGTGTGTGTGTGTGTGTGTGTGTGTGCCTGTGTGTGTGTGTGTGTGTGTGTGTGTGTGTGTGTGTGTGTGTGTGTGTCTGTCTGTCTGTGAGTGGTGGGTTTTGTAGTTGCCTCAACTACAAAACCCACCACTCACAGACAGACAGACACACACACACACACACACACACACACACACACACACACACACACACAGGCACACACACACACACACACACACACACACACACACACACACACACACACACACACACACACACACACACACACACACACACACACACACACACACACACACACACACACACACACACACACACACACACA
>NW_011361500.1:183528-188506 GCF_000735185.1 Notothenia coriiceps
AAATGTTACTTGAAATGGACTCTGAGGCATAATAGGGACACCGTAACCATTACTAGCATTTATTGCTCATCATATATCTATTACCTGCTGAATGTGTAAAACTTCAGGGACACTGGCTCTATTCATGAAGAACACTGATGAGGTGGAGCCAGTAAAAGCCTTAATCCTTCATCCATTTCACTTATTCAATCTATACCAATCATACAGAAGGACAAAGAGATGAGGTAGGCAGCTACAGAATTTTTGCAAGTGTAGAATTTTGCCAACAAAGTTAAGAGGTCAGTTAGAATCCATCAATCCATCCATCCATCCATCTTCTCCCGCTTATCCGTGGTCGGGTCGCGGAGGTAGCAGTTCCAGCAGAGAGCCCCAAACTTTCTTTTCCCTGGCCACATCAACCAGCTCTGACTGGGGGATCCCAAGGCGCTCCCAGGCCAGCGAAGAGATATAATCCCTCCACCTGGTCCTAGGTCCACCCCTTGGTCTCTTTCCAGCTGGACGTGCCTGGAACACCTCCCTAGGGAGGCGCCCAGGTGGCATCCTAACTAGGTGCCCGAACCACCTCAACTGGCTCCTTTCGACGCGAAGGAGGAGCGGTTCAACTCCGAGCCCCTCCCGGATGACTGAACTTCACACCTTATCCCTAAAGGAGACGCCCGCCACCCGGCGGAGAAAAACCATCTCGGCCGCTTGTATCCGCTGTAGGCCGAATGCAATCGATCAATAATTTAAAGAACCCCGATTATGCTTTTTGGGGTTTTCCCTTTCTGTAGTTTGTTATCTACAGTAGATTGGTGTGAATTTAAACGGTCTGCGAAAGCTAAAATCCCAAAGAGAGTTTCTCTCCCACACAAAATGTTTAGCCTGTAAAAGAATACTGCTGGTTCTGTGGTATTTCTCATCTGATGCCTGCAGTGCGGCCTCAATATAAGCGGGTCAAAAGATGCGCGTCAATTATTATAGTCAGTGCATTTGAGGCTTTATTCCATAACAAGTCGTTTCTCAACCTTGACATCCCAAGCTCATCTTCTTTCTTTCTGCTATAGAGCCAACCTCATTGTTTCTTTTCATTCAAACATGTTTGAATTTCACAAGTGTTCTTGACCCCAGAAAAATTGGTTTATGCTACGACACAAAGAAAGTCGTCTTGTCAGCTAGTGAATACATTTTTCTCAGAAATACAAAATAATTAGCCATATCATCTTATACGCTTGACACAGACTTTGTAAAACTATTATGCAGCTAATGCGTGGACGGGATAAATAAGAGATTGAATTGAATATGTGTGCATTGCTTAGCTACATTCCACAAACCTTTTTATCTACTTTGCACAACTGGACTGATTAACAATGGAGCTATTTCCATTTTGTGATAAATGCAGGCAGCGCATAAATCTGTCCCTCAAGTCACACAAATATCAATACGAAAAGTAATTAATTCAGAAATTCTCCTCGGCTCTTGCAAATGTCGCACTGATTACCACCGTGAAAGATGACTTCCATTCAGAAACTCCCATTGAGATAACTATAATTCTTCATCTTTCCAAACAAGATATAATAGTCATTTCTACAGCTCATTGAGCCTAGGAGCAAAATGATGATGGTGAAGTCTTGAAAACTATTGATGCTTTAATCGGCTAGATGAATTAATCCATTTGGAATGAGGAAAATAGCGAGAAAATGAGAGGAGAGGAGGAGAGAGTAATGGCTTGGAAGAGGACCCAGTGGACGAGGAGATGGCATGGAGTATACATTTGTCACATGAAGGCTCAAAAGGACCGGACCACGCGCATTTGTGTGTGTCTGTGTGTGTGCTTATCGCCGTGTATTTGCATATTGATATGAATAATTGACGGCCTTAACACAGTATATTAAACAAGCCCATCTATTAGTCACAATGGACATCACTGTTATCCAAATCAGGCATTATGGCAATAGCTTACTGGCAAAACATGACAGATAATTTTCTTGGAACGGGGAAAGAAACAAAATTGCTGGCAGCTCAGTGTGTGTGTGTGTGTGTGTGTGTGTGTTTCCAGTCTCCATCTTTAAATTTCTAGACAACTTGTGCTGGCTTTAGAGTGGGCGGAAAAACTTTGATGACTTAATTGGTTTTAGAATATTCAAAACCTCATGCTCTCTTCATATCCACCAATTAGGATTTAGGAAATGATTGTTTGGCAAAATAAACATTCACTCCATTGTCACCTATGGATGTTTTTTTCCAAAGCTTATTCAGACATGATATCTTGTGATTAATATGTATTTCATTAAAAAATGACGTAGCAGTTTTTTATTGTATCGTCACAGAGATTTATTTCCTGTTTCTATTGAAATGAATGGTCATTGATGGCATTCAGCTGATACATTTATAGTTGGTTATAGTTAGGTATGATCATTTTTCATTAATAAAACAAGCCTGCATTCTTTCAAAAGACCAGCAGGGCACGACTCCACTGTTTGCTAAATTAAAGTGGACCCATCATGCTATATTTGAATACTATATTGTAGGGCCATACCTATATAAAACATGTCTGTGAAGTTCTGTTTTCAAAATACCAAACAGATCATGCATTTTAGCCATGCCTTATTTCGCTCTATTTGCTCTTTTCCAGCCCTGTCTTCACAAGGGCTGATTCTGTGGCAAATGAGCTGCAGCTGACCACGCCCCCCTGCAAAGGAGGGGGGCGAGGCACGAGCATCATGTTAACATGCTGTTACCGTGCTGTTACCGTGCTGTTACCATGCTGTTACCGTGCTGTTACCATGCTGTTACCATGCTGTTACCATGCTGTTGCCATGCTGTTACCATGCTGTTACCATGCTGTTGCCATGCTGTTACCATGCTGTTACCATGCCACAGCAACCATATAGGTGGAGCACCCCGTTTCTGACGTCAGAACAATTTCAAATCTGTATCACATCCGTTGCAGATTTGGGTATGGAGGAAAAGAGAGAGGGTTGTGTCTTCTGACACTTGGTGAGTTCCTTGACACACCGGGGACACATATTCATGTATAAAAGATGTACAAAAGTGCATTTTGCATGATAGGTCCCCTTTAAGTCAGATGAATGGAAGTCTATGAACAAATTACCTTACTTCTTACTTGATTTATTACCTCAGTAAAAACATTGTATACATACGTTTATGGTTTAAATCTAATTGAACAGGGCATGGTGTCTGTTTTATTAGTAATGTTTCCATTGAGAGTAAAATAGATACAGATAATAAATCAAGCAGGGTGAAGTGCGGTTTCCTTCGTGTCCATGTTTTACTTCTTCAACCTTTTCACAGCGTTTCTTTACTTCATGAAAGCATTGTGGTTGCCCAACCCTATTTTTTTGTGTTCGGTTGAACTAACTTCCACTCTCTTGTGTCCCACCAGTTTGCAAAAAGCCAAATGTTGACGTCCAAAAGCCAAACCCAAGCTCCAGTCGAAAGACGTTTAGGGGCGATCACTGTGACGCTGTCCACTTCTTATATACTTCGGTCTTTGCATGGGCAAATAGAGCAATGAGCTGATCTCCCAAAAATATTTGTTAATTACATCTAAGAATAAAAGTAGGCAAAGAAAAGTTCTCTCAGCCTGTGTGTGTTGGACCAGTGGTGTGTTTGTGTGTGTGTTTGCACTGTGACCTTTCCTTCCTGTGGAGGCAGTGAGCGGTCCGTTACTCAGGGTCCTGTCAGGGCCTCCGTCCAGCGTTTCCAGCTCAGACTGTGGGAAAGTGGGAACCCTGGTTCGTCCCACAAGGCTCGCTAATATCTAACAACCGACCCCCCTCTCTCATCCTGCTTCCTGGACCAAACGGCTAAATATAATACACCCAGTGTCATGGATTTCCCGCCCTGTCCCAAAATATAGAACCAAAATGCTGCACTAAAGTCAAACGCGTTTTATCCAAGATTTCCCCTCAAGTTGCTCATTCTCGTTTTCACTGATGTTGCATCAATGGAAGTTAAAGAAACTTGCATCAAGGATTTGTCCATTTACAGTAAAATGGTTAAAAACTTCACTTCACTTTAACTTATTTGACAGAAAAGGCTCTCAGAGAATCTAAGCAGCAACACACATTTCCCATTGAGGGTTTTGGTCCTAGCAGACTACGATTTCTTTACTAGAATAATCTTTTTCTTTCGCCTTTTTCATGGAGAATTACTTGTTTTTTGTGGAGAAACTCAGTTTTTAACCAAATAAATCAACTAAATCTTAAAATGATTTTGTTGACTAATAATGTATTTAGTCTCGGACAGCCCCTACACCTCTTTTTGTGATACTTGTTCTTCTTTCTTTAGCTTCATGTACATTGTGGTAGTCACATTATCCCCCTTTACATTGGATTAATCAGCAGGAAAACCGATGGACTGTCCACTCCAAGTAGGGAATGAGTCCTTACCCCAAGTGAAGGAGTTCAAGTATCTCGGGGTCTTGTTCTCGAGTGAGGGAACAATGGAGCGTGAGATGGGTCGGAGAATCGGAGCAGCGGGAGCGGTACTGCAGTCGCTTTACTGCACCGTTGTGACGAAAAGGGAGCTGAGCCAGAAGGCAAAGCTCTCTATCTACCGGGCCATTTTCGTTCCTACCCTCACCTATGGTCATGAAGGATGGGTCATGACCGAAAGAACGAGATCGCGGGTACAAACGGCCGAGATGGGTTTCCTCCGCAGGGTGGCTGGTGTCTCCCTTAGGGATAAGGTGAGAAGTTCGGTCATCAGGGAGGGACTCGGAGTTGAGCCGCTCCTCCTTCGCGTCGAAAGGAGCCAGTTGAGGTGGTTCGGGCACCTAGTTAGGATGCCACCTGGGCGCCTCCCTAGGGAGGTGTTCCAGGCACGTCCAGCTGGGAAGAGACCAAGGGGTAGACCTAGAACCAGATGGAGGGATTATATCTCTTCGCTGGCCTGGGAGCGCCTTGGGATCCCCCAGTCAGAGCTGGTTGATGTGGCCAGGGAAAAGAAAGTTTGGGGCTCTCTGCTGGAACTG
>NW_011361500.1:192634-212771 GCF_000735185.1 Notothenia coriiceps
AGGGCCCCTTTAATTTTATAAAACAAAGTTTGACAGGAAGATGTGACATTTCAGAGCGAATTATGTCAATATTTAAGAAATTTTTGGGTTTCTTTGTTTTGAATTTGTAATATGTATGCATGTAATGAAGCAAAGAAAGGTTCTCTCACACAGATCATCTCATATCTCATCCTTGTCTTCATCCTTTCCTCCCATCCACCCACGCAAATCCCAAACGTTCTATTAGAGCTCACACACACACACACACACACACACACACACATACACACACACACACACACACACACACACACACACACACACACACACACACACACACACACACACACCTCTTATCTTTTCCAAACACTCTGCCAGCACCTAAACTATCCGAGTCCGTTTTGTGTCCTGTATCATTACACCATAAACCCAACCAGAGCCATCTGTGCGTTTAGTCCATAAAAAAAGGTTATTCTGTTTCGTGGAACCTGTCATAGCTTCCCTAACATTTAGAAAAACATTGAAAGTGAATGAAATGGTGCAATACAGGATATATGAATGAACATTTTAAAAAGGACAATTCTGCAACTAACTCCAGTACATCAATATCCAAAGTAACTGTAAGACCGTATGTTTGTTGTGGTTATAAACCAAGTTTAATAAGTATAAGACAAGACTAAAATCCTGCACGTGGGAGGCGTGTGGTGCAGTAGGTTGGGCCTACTGTAGGTGTTCGGAACAGGGGGTCACAGGTTCAAACCCCACTACAGTCAGCGGCCGTTTCTCAATCTCGAGGATACTGGCTTCCAAGCGAATATTTCAAGGATATATATATGCTACGTCATCGCCACCGAAGGACTGTTCCAATCTCCAGCATACTTGGAATTCCACAGAGGCCGCGTCCTTGGTTTGGGGGTAATTTCGAGGCTGCACATGGGTAGACTTCGCGTCCATAAAATCCCCACAATGCTTTGCGCACGGACCAATTTCAAAAACCCTTGCGGAGAATGGCTGAACCGACGCTGCACACATTTAAATGTAAGTATGTGGTGGCGTAGAACATGTGTTGGTAAATATATTACTTTGTTACATTTATTATCACCAAAAATGTGTCCCGTGAAAGTAAAGCAAGTTCATAATTAGATAGACATCGTGAGGTATTTATTTTCGGTACAGTTTATGTTGAAACCGTTAGAGAGAGTGGCACACTTGTTAGCCTGTTCCATTCTTTTCGTTTTCTGAAGCCGTGGCTTGGAAGCATACTTGCTTCGTTTCTGAAGGAAGTGACTTGGAAGTACGCGACTACCAAGCCAGCATCCTCGAGATTGAGAAACGGCCAGCATGTCGTTGTGTCCCTGAGACACTTCACCCCAAATTGCTCCGGTGGGGATTGCCCACAGTATTGAGTACAGTATGAAATGTAACGCAATGTAATGCTCAAGTTTGACTGAACTTTGGCTCATGACAAAAATAATTGAAACTAAGATAAAATTATTTCAGTTACTCTTTTTCTTTTCAAAGTTATTTTTAAGTCATTGAGGTATTTTTGGGCTGTTTTCGATGATGTTACGCACTCCAGGGATTTTCACATAATGGGTCGAAAACAAATGTTATTTAGTTGCTGCAAATGATTTTCCATTGTTGACCATCTGTGGCTGATAGTAGCCGGTTAAATACTCTTCCATGCCAGTTGGTGGCAGTAGGTAGGGCAATAAGGACCTTGTTAGACAGTACAATGAAGTGATGCATGGGACAGGTTGCTGGGACAAGATAAACAGCGATGGATGATTATTTGAAAAGACTCTGAACTGGTCCTGTATAAATCTGAACCTAGATGAAGAGCCTAGTATGAGTGGTGTTCTCAAGAAAGAGAGACGGTGAGCTCGAGGAAACACAGCACAAGTTATTTCTGTTTCACCGGGGATCCAACTACACCGACTCCGCTTGGTCTGTGGGTAAAAGCTATCCAACAGTGCCATGGTCCCACGTCTTAACGTAATCTCCAAACGAAACCCGTCAAATACCTACCGTATATTAAGGTTCAATGTGTCATTTTGTAACTTTTTTGGGTTGCTGGTGCGCCACCGGATTATTTATGTTGAAAAGCTTGAAGAACACTTACCTACTCCAGATCACAATTCCTGTTAAAGCATGAATTTTCACTGTAGATATGTGTGTAAGGGTAGAGAAGTGTAGGCCTCCTTTCAGCCTGTTGAAGTGTCCTTGAGCACGACACTAAATCCCTCCTGAACCCCTGACCTCTGACCTTCTTTCATTTGTGTTATTGTTGTTGTGCCTCTCCGCTGACAGCTATAAACCAAAGCGGAGTGTGTGTGAGGCCGACCTGTGTAAACACTGAAGAATGCTTTCTGTGAGTGATTGACAGCTGTATGGCCGTTTGACAGACAGCTGTTTTGTTGCTGAGAGGCTGTGGGAGCGACTCCCAGGGTGCACCAGGACAGGGAGTGTATAGAAACAAAGATGGCCACAGTGAAGATGCACAAGTTGGCCAGGGGTAGGGGGTCGAGCAGGTTGGGGGGGGGCGGCTCCTCACCTCTGGACGCCCACTGTTTAACGGCGGGGTCAGAGGTCACGGCTGGCATCACTCATCAGCCTGTCTCTTTTCTGGAGGAGGACGAGGGAAAGCTTATTTTAGTAATGAGAAAACACTTGTTTGTTTCTCGTTGTTGACATGACAATCATTCAGGCATGTGGAGATATAACGGTTGCTAAGAGGGATCAGATGCACTGGGTTGTGTACCTGCAGTGTAACTGATGTAAAGTTTGTGCAAACGGTAAAAAATACATTTATATAAATTCAGGGAAAAAATGTACGTATTTTTTTTAATCGTACTTGCCATATTGGACACCTGCTTCAGACTTTGCAAGTGAAGAGGCTTTTCCTTGGGTTGATTTGTGAAGACCAAATATTCTTTAGGTAAACAAATTGAATAGAATACAAAAAATGTATGTTGTGTAATGCAGACTGTAAATATATTTTAAGTAAAATTCAATACAGTGCTTTTGAGAATCAATACATTATTACCAAACACAATATTTCGTAACATTTCCTATGAAATACTTTTAGAAATATGTGAATGGAAACAAGACTTGTGTAGCATCCTGTATGTATGAAATCCAAATACACTAAGTTAATACACCAATCCCAGATTAAGTGCAAAAATTGAATATGTGGATTCAATGGATCCGAATATGTTTTACAGCTGGAGTTACAGACTAAAAGTATCAAACAGAACAAATCATTAAATAGCTTTTAGGTCACCGTGCATGTACCCTTTTCACTAGAGCTGTCAGGGAGGACAGAGGTTTACCTGCAGCAGGTAACTACAGAGCTTTAACACACACACACACACACACACACACACACACACACACACACACACACACACACACACACACACACACACACACACACACACACACACACACACACACACACGCAGCCTACTGAGTGTTTTAGTGTCACAAATGACAGAGAAAGTGTGTGTTCATTTCAAGTATGTGTGCACTTTTGATTTGCTCTTTTAAGTACACAGAGTACATATAGGACATCAGCATGACGTGTGTGTGTGTGTGTGTGTGTGTGTGTGTGTGTGTGTGTGTGTGTGTGTGTGTGTGTGTGTGTGTGTGTGTGTGTGTGTGTGTGTGTGTGTTGATGGATTCCCAGAGGGAGGTGTGAGGGAGGAAGATACTAAGAGCTCTGCTTTAATGCACTTTGATTTGAGATGATGAACAGAAAGGTTGTGCTTTTTTTTTTTCTTCAATTCTGCACGTGCACACAAACACACACACACTTACGTCTTGCTTATCTCCCTCTAATACTCTCTCTCCTCGTCTCTTTTCTCTCGTGTGCACAATCACACATAAACACACTCACTAACACACACACTCACACATCTGTATCCACTGCTCTGGGAAGCCATTAGTGTGACCCAGCCTTGATTACTTATTTATGGGCCCAACAGAGTAAAGTGAGGGGAGTGGAGTACCAGGGGGCCTCATCTATAAAACTGTTGTTTGACTTCCCCCAGATCAACTACACTTGATGTCATCTGTTCTTACAATGTCAGCAAAAAAAAACAATTGAGTTACATCCACAAAAAAGGCTTAATTACTGGGGATCTATGGGAGACTATGTGGAGATCTTATATTTTGGTCTAGATTGTATTAGCCTAGTGAAGTAGTTGTGAGATGGAAGGTTGTCATGGTGCTAACACATTGTTGGGTGACTGATATTGAATACATAATATGACACAGTCTTAAGGCTGAAGCAGAATGGATTAACAATATGAAAATATTTGATAAAGAAAATACACTGTGTAAACAGTTGTGCAATATGGCTTTTAATGTAAAAAGTAATAAAATGGGTGGGTCTGGTATGGGCAGCCTTGGTCTAGGTGTTAACAAGTTATTTTTGGACTACAGAGCCTCTGTGTTTCTGAAAGCCAAGAAAAATTCAACTTGCTGCGATATTCGCTTGTGATTCTCTGTAAACGTAAAATGACCAAAATAACAGTTAGATACAAATATGTTGTGAATTAATTGCAAGAAAACTCGCCCCTTTTTTTGTAAGCGCCCCAGACATACATTTTCACTTTGATTATTGAGTGCCATTTTGGAGTCTTGTGACAACTTCCTATGCTTTTCCCTCTCTGTTTGCTAGCTATGCAAACTGAGAGACGGTTTTTGGCAGTATGCACTACCTTTGCTCACTTTTTACTCCCAGGAAATATTTTTCAAGGAAAACGTTTCTTGAGCAAGTTGTTGTTGTCTATGTTTCCTTGTCTAAAGACCCATGCAAGTTAGGCCTCTGATGTAATAAAATGACTGTTTTACCCATTGGTTACCCTGGTGTTTGACCCCTTATATTCTAAATAACAAGCAGAAGATTTGTTGATGTTGAAGCTTTGGAGGTAGACTGGGAAACAAAAGTAATGGGTAACTTCTTATTATTAACTGATGCATAAATTGTATTCTTCACAACCTAAAAAACAACTAAATGTCTTTCACTTACAATTGAACAAATGGGGAAATTTGGCAACGCCCTCTCAGGAAATAGTGGGAGGGCTTTAATCTCCCAGCCACTGGTAAACGCTTGGTTTTTGGTTGGAATCCGCTGGGTGGAGTCCTATCTGGAGTGCTACATCTGTATATGAATGCATGACACAAATAGTGATTGTATGGATTGAGTGCATATCAAATCAGTCAACGCACACATTGTTTTCTGTTTGGAAACTCCTTTTTATTGGTTCATCTTTAGCCAGGAGGATAGCAGCAGCCACACCACACAGAGAGGAACAAATCAACTAAATCAAAAGACACACACTTCATCTCCTCTGACCACTGGAAATAAATACTTCATTCACCAAATTCATCCTTGTGATTATTGTTACTGCTATTGTTGCAACCATTGAAATAAATACCCATGAAGCAGTTATCAGCAATGAAACAGAAAGTGTGAAATGCATATTGTTCCATATATAATATATTCATTTTAGATAGATTTCTATATATATTTGTTCCATATACTCTCCTTAAATTCTTTTACAACATACAAGATGCCAATTTGTACCAAAAGCGATGCTTGCTAAGACACGAGAGGAGAAGTTGAGCCTGCGTACGTACAGCGTCAGACAGCTTCCCCACGTGAGCTCCGGTTCAGAGGAAGGAATATCAGAAACGTTTGGAAATATTTAGGAGATCTGGGAAATAAAATATCTATATTCGTACTTATGGATACACACGGCATAGGGTGCGTCTCACTTTGGTTATTTTTTATTTCCTCGCTTCTCGGGCTCGGTATCACCGGAAGTTGATTTGTCTGCGCCATCTTGAGTAGCGTCCCAGTGGCCTTATTTTTGCCGGAGGACCGAGGAGCGATAATCGAGGAAATACCAGACCATCCTCCGGTGAAATCCTCAGACACTCGCCCCGCCCCCTTACTGTGTATCGCTCACTGATTGGACGATGCAGCGCATGCACTGATCTGGCTGCTGTCAGACGATCAGCTGTGAGGCGTCATCACATTGCTCTTAAAACTCATTTCCCTGCTTCTCGTGGTTTCCTTGCGTCCCTCCATGCTTCCCTGGTGGGAGGGACTAGTTGCAGGGAAACGAGGCAAGTGAGGGACGCAAGGAATCCATTTAACCGAAGTGAGATGCACCCATAGTCAGCAGAAATGAGGTGTGCAAGTTGCACCCTGGGTAATAACAGCCATGAAAGAAATGTGTTTTGCTTTTGAGAAATTAAATAAAAAGTCTCATTCCTTGTAATAGTTGCAACAGCTGGCCTTCTTTTTTTTTTTAAATCCATTATTTTGTTTAATTCCTTGATGCCACATGCAACTTTCATCTGCCATAACCTACCTCACTAACAGTCTCATCAGGACCTTTTCTAATGTTTTAAATCAGGTGCTGATGATAAACACTGCGTTTTGAAATGTATTAATTGCAATCTATGCCGCCTCTTCTTTTAGAAATGTTCATATCTGAAGACACGCAATTCAGATAAAATACAGTAGAAAACAACTTAAAAATTAACTCTTGATCAAATCTTCCAATTTAAAATCTGAATAGTTTGAGGGTATCTTGTACCCCACAATGCACTGCTTGCGCCACACTGTGTGTATCCATAGCACATTCAAAACATGTCTTTATAAAGAGGTTATGATTGGATAATTGTCACGGTAAATATTTTTGAACACAGACGAAACATTGTTTGTTAAAAAAAGGTGAAGTTTCCTCTGTAAACACATCCAGTTCAGACAGAAAACAATCCGGGTAGAAAGAAAAGTTCCTCTAGTTGTCTCCCAAGCACCAAGATCCGAAGTCATCCCACCCCATGTGTGTGTGTGTGTGTGTGTGTGTGTGTGTGTGTGTGTGTGTGTGTGTGTGTGTGTGTGTGTGTGTGTGTGTGTGTGTGTGCGTGCGGCCATGACATTAGAAAAAAACATAATATTCAAAGTGTTCTGTTCACGTTTTTGTTCCCAAGCACCACAAAAATAAAGAAGTGTTTGTTACCAACATGGCTGCTTTCGGAGTGTCATTCATAAAACATGCAGGTGAGAAATCGCTGTTGAAATATATAAAAAAAATGGCTCCCATGACGAGCTGAAATCTGCAGTTTCGAAAATGGGAGAAAACAGTTTTCAAATCAGCATTAATGTGGACGTAATGCCAACCTGGTGTCATCGATCAAGATGTTTGGTTTGCCAATAATTTGAAAAAATAGTAATACAAACAGGCGCTTTTACACCGCAGTACTTTCCCCACGAAGGTTCATCAGAACTTAGTTCATGAGGACTCTTTAGTTCTCATGAACTTACCTCTGTTAATGAAGTCATGCTTATTTCTTATGATGTTAGACCAATGAGAAATCGTCATTTTTGAGAATTTTTATAATTTAGGTGGCCATAGTGTTTTGTTGGCCAGGAAAAGGAACAGAGATCAGAGCTTTTGTTTCAAATAGGTTAAAACCAAGCCATTATACTGAGCTCTACTATGTGGTATGTGGGAATAAAATGATGCTATAGTTTTTGTTTGCTGTCAGGGTCACCCATAAAGTCCATGAATTGATCACGAGTGGAAAGTAAATAAGTAAATCTTCAATAAAATGGAAAAAACAGCCATAATAATATCAATCTCATAGAAACAAAATATAGCAGAATAAAAATAGTTATACAGTTAATAGCCCATATTTACATATAAAAATATAGCAAAGTAACATTTAACAAATCGGGTTGTTCTCTGCATAGGTGACACACCCTGACTAACACACACACACACACTCTCACACACACACACACACACACACACACACACACACACACACACACACACACACACACACACACACACAAAGAAAAGCCCATATACATCCAAACTCACACACACGCTTAAAAACATGTATATGCACACACACGCATACACCTGCCACTGTGTGTTGTTTTTATCAGCTTGTCCTTCCTAGAAGAGCCATGCACTGATGTCGCATTTACACTTTACATTACATTTAAACTGTGTACCTGAAGTGCTGAAGAAGAAGCGACAATTTCAACCTAAAAAATATCATTTTTACCGAGCATGCATGGCCTCCGTCTGTCTTACTGGAGACGTCAGCATCCTCTTTTCCTTCCCTTTACCCGACCTCTTTCTCCTTCCTGCCAGCCTCCCTCTCTCCCCATCAGCTGTCCATCTGCCAAACACCACAACTCCACTCATCCTGTCCCCTCACTTCACTCCCCTCCCACGCTCCATTCTTCTCCGGCCCATTAAGAGCTATCATGAAGCTAATTGCCTGTTTGATCAACTCTCCGTGGACCAGGAACTGGAGGCTTTTAGCCCTCAGAGCGTAAGAGGAGAGACGGACGAGGCAGGAGGGATGTGAGGGTGTGTGGGGGAAATACGCCTCTTATCAGCTGGCTATAGCTGGTTGGGATAGGTTGTAATTGTATTTATTTTTATGTTGTAGCGTTTTAAAAGCTCCTTATCATGTTATTTCTCCGATCGGCATATTAGTTGGAGCAACGGATTTTAGGTCTTAGTGGCTTAGAAGTCTTAGAACACCCAACACTTTTACACGCTAGTTTGTAAAGCTAAGCTAATCTTACTTAAGCACACTTTTTTACTCCTAACTCAGCCTTTTATCTGGATCGTTTGGCAAAAATTCAACATTGATTTCCTGAAACTAAGAAACAAAGTGTTGCAGTTAGCTTAAAATGAGCCCTTTATGTCTTCATGTGGTCTGGGTCGGCCGCCATGTTTCTTCAGTAGCTCAGAACGAAAAATCTATACTTGGTTTTACATTTCCTGAAGGCAACCGTAGTTCTCCCACACTCATTTAAAAGGTTAATATATAGGGTATTCTGTTTGTTGCAACCGGCAACCTCTCGAGATGCCACTAAATCCTACACACTGTTCTTTAGAGAAGTGTTCTGAATATGGCCCCTGAATTTAAATCTTGGCAATCCTGAGAACACCTTTAGTTGAGAGTTTAAAAGAATCCTCTGGAAACGGAACATTGGTTTAGTCTGAGTACAAATAAAGTTTTCCCTTTGCAAACATTACTCTTGCATTGGAAATGATTTACTGAATGTCCATGATGGCGGGATTGGTGTTGTGTCGTTGTGAATCGGTTTCCCACCGTGAGATCATTCTGGATTAAGGTAACTGACGGCCTGAACTACAACAAGACACAGATGGTTCTCAGAAAAGAGGATTTGGTTCTAGGATGGGAGGAAAGTGGATTAAATGGAGGAGAGAGGGATGGGGGGCGGGGGGGGCAGTGACGGAGGTCGGTCAGAGGAGGGAGGTTGGCGACAGACTGACTTTGTGCAGAAACCCGACCAGACCCTCAGAGCTCCACTGAAGCAGCGCTGCTAAAAATAAGACAAGGGAGGCTTCTTCTGCTGACATACACACAGCTTCTACATACACAGGCTGTTGTACTGTAGGAGGACACACACTCAAACACACACACACTCGCGCTGCCTAGTGACAATGAATGCACCCTCCCTCCGGTTAAATAATCCCCTTTCAGCTCTTGGCTGCCGGGGTAAACATTGTCCATCTACCTCACAGTGCTTTTCCTTTACAAATAAGCTTAATAGCATTGAAATACTCTCAGTTCGTACAGTGCATGGTCCCTTTTTGGTGTCTAACTGTTGTTACAAGTGTCTTTGTTCTCACTTTATGCCTCGGTGCTTTGCTAAGAGTCCCAGTAAGATATGCACTGCGGCACAACATTTATTGATTCAACCTTTTGTGGAGTTTTCTGACAGTCATTGTGTTCAAAGTCCTCAATCTCCCATGCTTCTTCTGACTCTCTTTTCTAGAGGACAGAAACTCTGTTGGCATTGACCATACACGTCGCCGCAGGCCTCTTTCCTTCCTGATTTGGTCCATTGCCTGCCTCTGCGCGCTCTCTTTGCAGAGGGTGGGGAGGAAGGAGGTTCAACAATAAATAAATAGATTTTAATGTCCCGATTAAACCACAGAATGTGGAGATTTCTGTCAGGAAGTCTTGGTTAAGGCTGAAGGGCTGTCCAGCAAAGCCCAACACCTATCTCTTCTTCGGGTTTTTTTGTTTTTAGGCTTGACGTCTCCAACATGAACAGGCACAGTAAAGCTTTGGTCCCTCCTGAGCTGGAGATGAAGTAAATCAAGGTACATTAGGTGAAGACTTTGCGGTTAGTTGATTGGTTAGTTGGTTGGTTGGCTTGCCGTATGTAGGTAGGTGGGTCACGATGGCATTGTCGTCACAATGTCAGCTGTGGCATTGTTGATTGGCGACAGCGTTGCTTTGGCGACGGCTTGGGGAAATGGATTTACAAGGCCCCCATCCAGGCCTGTCATAACGGCTTTTCTAGGGCCTTGCTGCGGAGCGAGGGGGGACCGGGGTTAGGGTTAGAGGCGGAGATCTTGCGGCACACGGTGTTGGTGTTGCTGCACCTACAGCCGGGGCGGGTGCTGCGGTCATGGGCACACTGGCACAGGGCAAGGCACAGCCGGGCAGGGGGGTAGCAGCAGAGGCAGGGCAGGCATAGCGCTAACAGCCCCATGGTGCTCCAGCGGGAACAAGCGTGAGCTGGAGCGCAGGAGCAAGGCCGGTCGGCGCAGTTATCCTCGTCGTCCTGGGCGGAGCAGTGGTAGAAGAGGCCTTTAACGCAGCACAGGCAGGTCCCGTACTCCACCGCGCTTTCAGCCGAGCACAGGCAGCGCTGCCCGCAGGCCCAACAGGAGGGCAGGCGGCGGGGCGCGCAGCACTCTCTGCACTTACAGCGACCGCACCGCTCACAGATGAACAAGTGAAGGCCCAGCTCAGCCTCGTCCTCCGTCAGGCCTTTACCGAAGGAAACATCGGCTTTGAGTTCTCCTTTGGGCTGAGATCGGACCACCGAAGCGAGGCCAGAGTGAGACGGTGTCAAACCTGCCAGGAGCCGCTGGTCTGAGTTGGCACTGGTCCGAGACATGGAAGAGCTTATGGTACTGGAACGACTTAAGTGGGCTAAGTGAGCGTGCTGCTGCTGACTTTGGCTGCGGGGCAGGGCCTGGTTGAAGGAAGGCTGGGGGTAGTGGGGGTAAACTCCATGAGTGTAGCGTTCTTCATGGGCATAGAAAAAGCCAGACCCGGTTGCCGGTTCCAGCGCCACGGGCCTCTCCACATAGTCATTGTTGGCCCTTATGGCACGTATCTGGTCGAGGGACAGAACCTGCTGGAGGTCCATGCTGTCCAGCTCCATCCTGAAGGAGTGGGGGGGGTCCATCCTGCAGGGGGGCTGGGGCACGCTGCTCCCAACACTCACGGCACATCAGATAAACCTGCAGACAAACAGCAAAGGGAAGCGTGTTAGGGATTTTGTATTTACCTTTAAATCAGAACCTTTTCATATACAGGTGTGTTCATTAGGCATCTATTCCCTCTACACATTACTTGATGCAGGAACCAATTTCGAGAACTGTTTTCCATGTGACATTTTCCAGCTTTAAACAGCTGATGCATGTGAATTTATGTTTTTAACTAGAAAAAAATAAATATATATAATTGGGGCTTTTGGAATCAGTTATTTTCACAATTTTCTGACATTTCCAAGACCAAACAATCCATTAATAGAGAAAAGTATTAGTTACAGCCATACACCAAACAGGAACACTGAACACATAGAGGTTCAACCCTTTAAATGTTGTAGTCCAAACACCACAAATGGCCAACCTATTACTTTCCAAAAATCAGCAGCACATGAATAAAGATGTCTTTTGGCAGCACAGCTTCCACACAACCACCAGCTACAGGCACACTGAGGTTCTCCGCTGCTCAGAAAAACGCTATTATTAGCCTGCCAGAACCAGAGAGATACGACCATGAGGTCCACACTGTAATTTAGCATCTGTTGAACACAGCTGCTGCTGCCATGGAGGAAACCCACCTGCACACAGAGAGCCTCAGAAAGACCAGAGGAACTGTAAAGTCACAGGATTAGGTCCAAACCAAATCCTCATAAATCAACAGATGTGTTCGAACGAGTTCAGATTTCCTGAGAGGTCTTTATGTATCAACGCCATAGAGCAAAAAAAAACATTGAGAAGGTGCTTCATTCAAGATAACAGCAGCTTTACAAAGTGCACTTTTGTCTTTGGTTAAAATAAATCAGCAGCCATGGTTTCATGTTGAAGACAATACAGGACATAAAAACATGGATTCCTCAATAGCTACCAAAACCTGCCTTAAAATCAAGAAATCAACTTTTTGGGTGAACTGTCCTCATTAGAAAGTTTGCCTTGTTTGTCTAAAAATGAGATGGATTTTGTTGTATTTTCAGAATAAATCAAAATCAAAAAATCTGAAATCTCAAAGACATCTCGAAAACCTAAAGTGTCTGCATTGGTACTCTTCAAAGGCTAACGAGAACAGAGTTGGAACAAATGTAGTTATGGTAAACTATTTCACTTAATGTCCCCCTATATGAAAAGAATAGATAAACACATGATTTTCTTTCTGCGTGAGATTATATTTTAGTGCATGTTGTACTCATTTAAATGTTTGGTAGGGATTGCAACTAAATGCATGAAAGCTCAATCAAACTGCTTAGGAGTGCATAAGCAGGGTCCACAAGGGTCCACATCTAGTCAACGAGGCAGCTGATTTGATTCCCTGCTCAGACGTCAGGTGAGCCCTGAATGAAAGAGAGAACTCTGGAGATACAGACAAGAACGATTTGGTATCTGTTGCTTTGGAAAAAATAATGTGTGTGTCATTTAAAATCATTACAAACTCCTCTCATGTGAAATGCAAAAATATTGTACACTCCTGCACACACACATCCATACAGGCTCATGTATACATACACACAGTGCAGCCCTGCCAAGTGGCCGAGGGGGAGAGAGAGAGAGAGCTGGCTTTCTCCTCACATGGTGCCCGTCCTCTCGGAGAGTAATGAGGCCAAATGGAAATGCATTAAAAGCAGCTCAGATCATGAGATTAGATGGAGGAGGAGGTAAGAGGGAGCAGAGGCAAGTAACCATCTTAGGCCACTTGAATACAGATACATTCATAATACGCTGTTAATGTATCAAAGACTTCCTGCCCAGACTAATGTTTCTCCTGCCAGACACTTTTAAATCTATATTGTTTAGTTCAAAGGTGGTCATCTCATATCAAAGCTGTGTCCAACATGTTTTCAACTTTCCGGATCGGCCAGGTGTGGATGTCTTTTAAATTGGCCCTATTATGCTCATTTTCGGGGGTCCTATGGAGTTCTTCAGCCTTTGCAGACCATTTGCATGCACACAAACCTATATAACACACTATGATGTAGGAGAGGGAAACCCCTTATTATGTGTGGCTGTTCTGAAGAGCTATTAGCTACTTTGCCTTCAGACTGCAGACACCAGACAAACTCGTTTTTTTTCAATCATATCTTTGCCTGAAGTTTGTTATCCCTTGCTCCCTGTTAAGTTTGATTTGTTGTCCTGCAAAGGTGTATTGAGTAACCAACCTGAGTACTTTGCATGTGCAGCAGAGCAGATACTGAAACAAATACCTAAACGTGTCATCAATCCTATATCCAAAGATGTCTGTACATGTATATGTAACAAACCATTTAACAAATGCAAACCAACAACAATTAAAAACATAATGATAGGATGCTTAAGAATCATGTTGTTTTCTTGCCCTGTTGTGTACAGCTAAACAGTTCAATAGAGAAAGTAGGAAAAGGTCAAACAAGTGGCCTCAGGAAAGTGCAGTGCAGAAGCAATAAGAGAGGATCTAACAGAAGGGATGGGGACGTGGATGAAACCCAAGAACGGCAATCCATCACTGGGAGGAAAGAGACGTGGCTCGTGAGCCGGACTGTAAAAACAAAACAAAAACTCTTCCTGTCCTCAAGGCTTTCCAAGGGGAGTTTAGGCACAAAGGTGCTCTACCCTTTATCTCTCGGAGCCCTCCTTCCAGAGGGCCAGCCACAGAGGAGCAGATAAGGAGGCTCAGGTTGGTTAGATGAGGATGCATTTTCAAATTAGTCCGAGGAGAGAGGAGAAGTCCTGGTGACTAATCTCATCAGGCAGAGCGGTGTCTGCAGCCCGCGCATACTCTGCCCGTCTATCAGTCCATCTAATTGTTAAAAAGACGAGGCCTGCCGTCCATTTACATGACCTCATGTTTACTTACTGGTTGAGCTGGTGCTTCCCAACAATACTGGAAGTCATGTCAAAAAGTTTGGGACTATGCAACTAGTAAGGCAAGTCATTGAAACATCCATTTTGAAGATCTAGTTCCACCTTGATATGTAGGTTTTGTTAAAGGCCTGATTTTCGTGATAATTAAAGCGTGTAGCATGGGCTAAAAAAAGAACCCATTAAATGTTTCAGTGGGTCTGACTTAGGGGCAAATACACAAACTGTTTTACTTTCTTAAATTAAAGGGGACCTATCATGCAAAAAGCACTTTTCTACGTCTTTTACCCATGAACATGTGTCCCCAGTGTTCCAGGGAACTCACCAAGAGTCAGCAAACACAACCCTCTCTATTTCCCTCCATACCCAAATCTCTTAAAAAGGGGCTGCAACGGATCTGATACAGACTGATCCAGATTTGAACACTTCTATGACGTCACAGAAGTGGCTCTACGGCTATTGGGCCAACTCCACCAATCAGGAGGAGACAGCCACGGACATTGCCGTTGGAAAGCGCTGGAGACGCTGTAGTACATATGCCAGGCCTGTAGATGGTGCTGTTCTCACAGAATCAGCCCATGATGCAAAGACAGTGTTGAATTGAGCGAAATGAGGAATGGATCAAATGCATGATCTGTTTGGTATTTTGAAAAATAAAAAGTATAAATATGCCTTATATAGGTATGGTCCTACACTATGTTATTCAAATATAGCATGATAGGTCCACTCTAACATTTGTGCTGCATTCAGCTGTCAAAGTAATCTAAAAACAGTTTTGATATCAGCATTTCTGAGCAAAAACATATGACACATCTTCTTTGTAGCGTCCATGTCTTCACATTGACATCCTTGGCTAAATGTATTGATTTGCTTATTTTCTCCATTGTGTATTACTGTTAGTTAAATGACTGACCTCGACTGGTGTTGAGGACTGCTTTTCTGATAAAAACAAAACTCTTTTGAGCTCCGCAAACTTGTAATCTGAACTTTTTATGTCATTATCTGACAATTCTCAGACTAAATGATTAATAGATTAATTAAAGAAAATTTCGAATTTCAGATAAATCCATTCTTAAATAATAATTTTGCAGAGGGGAAACAGACATCCATCCAAATAAATTGAATTTGTATGAATGTATAGAAGTTAGTAGTTTGATCAGTGTAATATTTACACCACAATGTCAAGCAAACACATATAACATAAACAAAGCAGCCGAATACTTAGTAATAAATCAAGTGATTGCAGGGGGGATAAATAACATGTCTCAGTGGCCCTGACTTAAGCATTATCACATGACCTGAATCGGCTGCAGTGATTGGCTGCACTGAGAGCTCCAGTTGTTTTGGGAAGTGATGCTCAGCGTGGGGAGTGTCTGTTATCAATCCTCTGGCAACAACAGCTGGCATGAGAGGTGTGTGTGTGTGTGTGTGTGTGTGTGTGTGTGTGTGTGTGTGTGTGTGTGTGTGCGTGCGTGCGTGCGTGTGGTGGTGTGTGTGTGTGTGTGTGTGTGTGTGTGTGTGTGTGTGTGTGTGTGTGTGTGTGTGTGTGTGTGTGTGTGTGTGTGTGTGTGTGTGTGTGACATGTGTGTTTAATGTTCCTGTGTGGAGTTTTAAACCTGTCGTGGTGCTATGGAGCAGATTGTCCATGATTGGGTCCCTGTTTTGTTTGTCACACGTAGATGTGCATGATGCGAAACACAATCCGACCAACGGTGTCACATTATTCCGCTGATCAACAGGTGGCGGTAACACGCACAGATATGCTGCAATGCGCCAACAAACTCAGGGCAGAAGAAGTCTGCAGAGTGAACATAGGTGTTTACAATGCTTTTAAAAAATCTACTCAGCAAATGTTTTATGATCAAGACCTCGAGGATGGACTTCAAACAATGCGTTTTGGGAAGAAAGACTGACATTTGTTTCATAAAACAAACTCCACAGGGTTCAATGTGTGTGTACCATCATACAGTAAAGTGGTGAAGACTACAAAAGTGACTAATTCAGGAATTGAAACCTCGGCAAAGGAAGTTTGGTTTTCAGTTTGGTTTGTTTGTCTGTTGTGGGGGGATACAGTCGCAGGGCGGATACTCAAAATGTTTTCCGTAATGACCTTGCCAGGAGCTCCTCAGCTACTGCCTTTTCCTGAAAAACCTGAATGTACTACTCCATGATCACCAAAAGTTCCCTTTCATCTTCTGGAAATAATAAGTACCTAAACTTATTTTTAATATCATATTCGAAAACTAAGAAGGTGGATCTAAATCTGAACCAACATGGCGGACGGCCCACTGAGTGTTACATTATGAGAGGACAGAGAAAAGGAGATGGGAGAGGTACCGTTTGTAAGATAGTAAAGGTTTTAAAGGAATCTTTTTCTGTGATTAATTTCCAAAACATTGCATCGTGTAAACTGTAGAAATGAATGTGAGAGAAGCAGATCTGACTGAGAGAGAAACAGTCACAGGGTTGAGAGAGAGAGCTGGTGTTTCAAGAGGCCGTCAGTAACCTGAGGATGGACCTTTGTGCTGTGGGAGTATCAGTAATGACTGAGCCTCTGCCCACACACACACACACACACACACACACACACACACACACACACACACACACACACACACACACACACACACACACACACACACACACTGCTACACAGCGAGACCAGTTAACATGCAGTCAAGCAATCGGTTAATATGCATATTAAACATCAGAGATACACTCTCTCACGCCTCTCAGTCTCATTGATAAAAAAAGTCGGCTGAAAGTCGGCTAACTTTCTCCATAGAGGAAAAACACAAACTGAACGTAACTGTTCACACTATTAAAGTTTCTACATGATTTATTCACCGTCACTTATGTGAAATTGAAAGCTTGGAACAATGTGTCCACCAGGGGCAAAACAGATTAGAGTTTACATGATCACGACTCAGAAACCCATCCCTCCTCGACTAGTTCCCCACCCAACAAGGCGAGAGGTGGAAACAGGGCAGAGAAAGAAATGCCTGTGATTGTGATTTAAATCTTTCTATAAAACACCAGCAGTCTAATCTAACACAAATCAAACAGTGAAGGGAAACCAGATAATCAGGATGCACCCTTTTGAGGTGAAACCAGTCTGTTTAAAGGGGAAATATATCGTTGCTCTTTAATCTACTACCAAATATTGTGAGTCTGTTTGCATCGCAGTTTGATCTGACAAGTGAAGAAAGTAACCAAAACTTTATCCCATTCTCGAGACTCTGAAAACTGGTTGAATGTGAATGCGGCCACATTTCTTAGCAATGCTTTCATAAAAATAGGACATGACTTGTGTTTGTTTGTTTGTTTGTTTGTTTGTTGCAAAAATGTATGAACATCCTGTCCACCTGCATCTGGTTTCCACCAAGTATTCAGAGCCAAATAGAGAGCCATACTTGTCGTCCTACTTCACCAACATTTACCACACAAAATGTCTTAAGTATTTCTGCAGGAAAATCTTACGACTGTTGCCTAAACATTAAGCACAACATGATAGATACCCAGCATTTTTACCAAGCTACTCCAACCTTTTGAATAATTCGTATTTCATGAAAAAAAATCCCTATGGAAGTTTTTCATCCCAAGGTCACACAGATCATTAATAGTTTATCAGCAGATCGGATGGCGACAGGATGAATTTATGATTACCTCTGATTGGTGGGAGATCCATTCTGCGGCGTGCTGGAGCCTCCTGGGTGAGCGTGAGCGCGAGTGACAAATAAATACTCCTATAATATCCCTTCAAATCACTTACAGTAGCCTATGTCAGTTAACTTGCACTCAAGTCTTATTCTTACTTTATGTTACTTTGCTAGAATACTTATATAAAATCCACTTTTTAAAGATTACTGTAGCGCTGCTTTTTAAGAAGGGCTGGGACGATGCTCTTTCTCAGCGTGACGCGCCCTCCTCCTCCTCCTCTTATTCTTCTTCCCGTAGTTCTTCCAGGGGCGCTCTGATCCCGGTACTTCCTCCTGTAGTACCTGCTCCTACACCTCCCGAAAAAGGCAACCAGTCCCTCTATGCACGCTGCATGGAAAAGGAACCACTCTCTCTGTCCGAGTTGTAAGGACATTCAAGTTTGAAGAGATGCTCGCGGTGCAGGGATCCTGAAGAAAGCATGCACACTTCCTGCCGGTTGAGAGAGAGGAACAGTATCTCCATGCAGAGCAGAAGGAGCCAGGGAAATTCTTGCAGGATATTTGTGGATGTGAGAAGATGAGGAATAGGAAACTGCAGTTGGAGCTTCTGAAGTCAGAGATTTAACGAAAGAAATCTTCCCTTTTTTTTCTGCTCAAAAATGTTTATTTTCCCGTCCTGCTGTAGTTTCCTCTCCTCTCCCCGAGAGATGAATGACTGAGAGCTGGATGCACTTTCTCTGTCTCCCTCTCTCTCCCTCTCCCTCTCTCTCTCTCTCTCTCTCTCTCTCTCTCTCTCTCTCTCTCTCTCTCTCTCTCTCTCTCTCTCTCTCTCTCTCTCTCTCTCTCTCTCTCTCTCTCACACACTCTCTCACACACACACACACACACACACACACACACACACACACACACACACACACACACACACACACACACACACACACACACACACACACAGTCCATACTCTGTGCTGCCCAATCTTCCTGCCAGTTTGAAAAGAGTCCTCTGTCTGAAGTGTTATATTATGCAATGCTGTTTGTATGAAAAACATTACACGTTAGAAATGGTCTTAATTTCAAACAGCTGCCGTCTAACTGCCTTGGATTTTAAACTCCTATATTAGCTTAAAATGGCAAACATACTTTGAGTTTCCCCAACCTAAAGCTTATGGGAGGTAAGATCTGATCCCTGTCCTGATTGTAACGTCAGAAGTACACAGAAACCTCTTAGCGGTGCCGATCCTCGTCTCTGACTCTCTGACTTCCGCTGAGTCTGGACCGACCTGCCGATGGTCGATTGGGTTTTAATGGACGGAGCATCGCTGCGTCTCTCACCGGTGACATCATGGTTTCAGGCTATTTAAAACTGACTGCAGTGACCCTTCGCCTTGGAATGAGGAGGGGTTGCCCTCTCCTCTCCTTTCCTGTTGACGTCTCCTCTATCCTCCCTTCCTCTCATTTCTCACCCTTTCCTCACTCCCCCTCACATCACCTTCACTCCCTCCTGTCATCCCTTTCTTTGTCTGCTGTCCCAATCCTTGACTCCCTTTACGTTTCTGGCTCTTCTCTGAATTAGTTTTATTTCTCTGTTAATCATACTCGTTGGATAACTTCTAAGAAATAAAACAGCTCACAATGACCCTCACAGACAAGACAAAATATCCCAAGAACGAGTTTAAAGCAACACCCTTTGGAGAATTTTGTTGTTTTGCATTCAGAGAAATAAGAAAAGCCAGCTGGGCAACAACTCCAGACAGGGGCTGCAGGATATTAGAGAAAGTGAGGCCACAAGTTAAAGTTCCCTCAGCGCAATACCACTGCCACGACTTGACCAAACACCACATGCTCTGTAGGTTTTATACGCAGTGGTTCTCAACTGGTGGGTCGCGACCCGTTTTGAGTGGGTCACGGATGCATGAGTGAAGAAAAAAAAATTGGAATTCTTTATGGATGTGTGAGTGAAGAAAAAAATAATTGAATTATTTTTTATTTTTTTGGGGCTGGTAGGGAAAAAGTCAAAACTTTTAGGATTTTGAAGGCGCCCGATTTCTTAACGCTTGGTCATGGCAGTCGGCGTTGGACTGAAGTACGGAGACCGATAAACGGTCTTTTGAAAATCATTTCTGTCTGCTCACGTATGTGATCATCTTCCTCAATAAAATATCTTTGCTGATTGTTTTGTTTCGAGTCTCTGCCAATCAGAATGCAAGGATTGTTGCGCGAACCGCCGGAAATAACTCTGTTAGAACTCTCTTTATACATCCATGGGTATCAACTTCAGACAGAAAAGAACACATAATGAAATAT
>NW_011361500.1:212805-214246 GCF_000735185.1 Notothenia coriiceps
ACACACACACACACACACACACACACACACACTCTCTCACACACACACACACACACACACACACACACACACACACACACACACACACACACACACACACACACACACACACACACACACACACATCACCCCTCCTCTTTCTCTCTCTCTCTGCCCCCTCCCTCTCCCATCACTGAATTCAATTGAATTCTGCTTTATGAACATGACAGGGCAGAAGCAAGCGTGTTCCTGAAATGTCGACATAGTATTTACAAACATTATACTGTAATATTCTAAAATTATTAGTTTGTTTTCAGATTAAACTGGTCCAATGTAATGAAATCTATATAGATAATGACATTTTATCATCATCTGTGGTGAGGTAGCTCTAGATTACATATTTGTTGGACTTCACAGGTCCAGATTTAATCCAGTTTATTGATATCAGCTCTACAATTGTTTTCTTTTGTTCACTCTCTACCATGTACTGATCCCGGGTCAGTGTGACCTGGTAATAACAGAAAGCCACACAGAAATATACATGTGCTCAACCAGCCACATTTATAAGCTGTGAACTTCCAGATAGCATGCTAGCAAGCTCAGTCGCTAACTCAATTAATGAAAAAATAATCAGTGTCCAAAATCAAATCAAATCAAGTTTTATTTATATAGTACATTTTTAAAACGATTTTTGGTCGAGCCAAAGTGCTGTATATGCAATAAAAACACTTTACTACAATGGCAAACAGAAGACAACAAATTACAACAGCAAAAATAAAAAAATCACACACAGGGAAATGTCAGGAGTCGTCAAAAAAATCACCCCTAATGATCTACTTGCGCTGTAATGTAAATGTTCTTTCAGATATTTCTTATTGTAATCTCAATGCATTCTCTCTACACAGTGTCGTACACACAATGATGTTAATGTCAAAAGGGGATTTTTCCAAAAGTATCAACGCTTTTCTTCTCATAACCAACGTTTGCACCAAAGCCAAAGACGGCTAACGTTAGACCGAGACACGTGTGTTTCATAAGAGCGCAGGGTTATTTAGACAGGAACAGTTTAACCCGTTTTTTCATATGTTGGGCATCCATGGTTTTCTGTTAGTTGCTAGTTGGCTCTATTTGTTTTTACAACTTATAAAAAAGTATAAATGTGCTATGTATTGGCACAATAGTAGAGGTGAAATGCTGCCCCCTGTCCAAGGAGCAGGTGCTTCTTGCTGCACGACGCGCCTTCAAACCCACGTCAACATGTTTGAGCAGGGCTGTGCTTCATGCTAACAGAGAAAAGGGAGGAGACTCTCATTCATTCATTTGCTCCATAAGGACAAGTGACATCACTGACAATATGCTGCACGACTGTAATATGACCCTCTTCCTCTGTGTGTGTGTGTGTGTGTGTGTGTGTGTGTGTGTGTGTGTGTGTGTGTGTGTGTGTGTGTGTGTGTGTGTGTGT
>NW_011361500.1:215789-219910 GCF_000735185.1 Notothenia coriiceps
GTGTGTGTGTGTGTGTGTGTGTGTGTGTAGTCGTCGTCCGTTGTGTGTGTGTGTATGTGTATGTGTATGTNTGAAAGCTTCACCATTCACTTTGAATGGGGTGACGTCACTTTTCGCGGAACTGCATTGTGGGAAGCGGAGCTTTGCTGGCGTGCCTCACTGCAAAAGTTGAGCAATGTTACATTTTTGAAGCCTCGGCAGAAGCGTCAGCCAATCGAATCATATGCCAGTGCAAGCTCTAGCCAATCAAACCGCTGCTTGTGTGTCAGGGGCGGGAGATTCATGTGATTGGTTGTTGGTCGAGTTTCAGACACGCCCGCCGGCAAGCTTCAACGCACGCTGTGTGGACGGGCCGTTAAGCTCACTTGTTAACACATGCTTCTTAGGGTTAGGGTAATAAGCATATTTAACAGAAACAACATTTTACTTCAAGTTGTGTTTGTTAAATGTAAACACACACACACACGCACACACACGCACACACACACACACACACACACACACACACACACACACCTTCCACAGGATGTTTTTATCTGAAGTCCAAAATTCATTTCTCCTCCCTTAATTTTCCCTGAGATTAAAACTGCAACTGGTCTCAATTGCATGTCACGACTGACTCTCATTGAGACTCCTGGCGTTGCAGCCGATGTTAATGTTGTGTTACAGATTCTTAAACTACGCATATTGTGATACACAAGTATGACGAACATCCCCTTGCATTGCCCATTGCTGCTTCAGGGTGGGAACAAATAGCTTGATGTAAGCACAGAAGTTTTCAGTTTACAGCTTGCAAATAAAAAAAGATTTTTCAAATGATTTAGAGATTATGGATTTGTTGGAGAGTAAACCTGCACACCAAGTCAAGGTCGGGTCAATCATTATTGTACCAAAAAATACCAGTTTTACATATTGTTGTTGTAGGATTTATTACGGATATTGACGTGTTTCTGAGAATTAAAACACATTCAGCCTATCCATTTTTTTTTTTATATAACTTTTGTTATTCTTGAAAACATCTTTCAGTAAAAGCATGAATGAATGTTCCTTTTATTTCTTAGGTTGGCCTCTCACCTTGTAATTGTTGCAGATATTTGCTTGTGGAGAGGAGAAGAGCCACTGATCCATTAACTGACCAGATCCAGCTTGATTGGCTCCGGACAAACCCCTGAAATAGCCGGATTGGCTGCCGGCCAAGCGCCCATTTCCTGTGTGTCTGAGAGGAGCTCCAGCCACCGGGGCTCAAATGCATTTCCTGACTGTGTATGAAAGTTTTATTAATGACCAGGAGTGCATCAGCAGCAATGCCCACACTCACTCATCAAGGGAGAGAAAGGAAAGGATGATGGGAGTGAAAATGAGTTGCAAAGAAACACAGTGTGAGACAAACGAGAGAGAGGGGGGGGGAGTGTGTGGGAGACGCTGATGGATGGATCAGGAGATGGGGAGATAGAATTAAGTGAAACAAAGCAGAGGCCAGACATTAAAAGAGAAAGAGAGCTTTTCTATAGGCTCACTACCTACAGTATCTCTTACAGTGTAACTTCATTACACAGCAATACACTACAGGACACTCAGAGCACCTTTCCTCTCATCATGACATAACGCTCATTTAAATATGGAGCAAGGCATGACTCATTATTTCTCCGGTATGAGACAAATAAATAGCTTTTTGAACATTAAAGCATGGAGACATGTCACAGTAGAGACACATACATATGAACCTGAAAAGCCTGAAAAGCCTACATGAAGACACAGCTGGGAAGGTACCTCACCAGAGAGAGAGACAACACTATACAGTATGGCCTTTCATCGCTCTGTGAAACCTGAATGGGGAGCTTCAAATGTGTATAGAGGATCTTAATTACATCAAATGGAGGAAATATGAGAGCTGTCAACGCTTTCCTGGCAGGGTGGAGAGACGGGGAGATGGAGGAAGAGAGAAAGTGGTGACAGGTGGAAAACTGAAAACATCCAGACTGATGCAACCTGGAGTCGTCTGTGCAAACCCACCAGGGTTATCCCACCGTTATATCACGCTGCGGAGTCACGGATTACATCAAGGGGAATTACGTAATCAGGATACTTTAAGTTAGTTAAATACTTGATGTTGGAGTTTATATTGTCTTTCCATCAGTTTGTGCCCCACACACACACACACACACACACACACACACACACACACACACACACACACACACACACACACACACACACACACACACACACACACACACCTTCCACAGAGATGTCCTGGATGGCAAAACGCAGGATGATGGTCCAGATCATACCAAGAGTCATCTTCCCATTGCCGTCAGTAATTTCTGCAAAAACACAAGCAGATAATCCATTAGGGGCAATAAGGACACATGATATAAGAGCGTAAGGCAGGCCTCTGGGTTGTGAGGGTTAGAGGATGTGAGTCTGCTACTGAAACAGGTTGAACAGTCCGCCCTGAGGCTGCTGCTGCTGCTGAGGAGACTAACTGAACTTCACGAGGCCTCAGGGCTCAAAGAGATATTCTTGACTGCAATTAGAGAGGAGAAGAAACTGGAAGTCACATGAAAACTCTCTCAGTGGCTTTGAAGTGCTGCGGTGTGAATGTTTTCGGAGTTTGACGTTCGACTGACTAAACTCAGCGGGGGGAACGTTTTCGGTGAGACTAAATCTGAGCGTTAAATATTCATTTGAAACGTGAAAGTCGAACGTTTTCATTGCTGAAGAAACACTCCATTTCAGTTACCGTTGTTTATTTGAATGACCTGAGTTAACACGCGACAGTATCCTCCGCTCTCTTTCGTTTATTTCCCTGTGGGTCTCTTTAACCATATTCAATCATTCATCTTTGAAGTAATAACATGTTACACTGAGTGTTTTTAAACCATTTGAATTATGTATCCAACAAAATTAGTCAAGAAGGGCAGAAGTGATTTGATATATTAATAAACGAGTTGTCTCTTAGAGTAAATGAAAGAACACATGACAGCTCTTGTGTATTGCGGCTCTTATCTGAACCCTCCCGACGCTGTGACCATCTGGAGCTCAAAAATAGGTCTAAGAAATGCAAATCCGCTGTGACCTTGGAATATTGATGAGAATAGGTCGCAGCGGGAGAAGAGCAGGACTCTCACCCTCAGCCCCGATGGACACCAGCTTCACGCCCTTGCTGCAGATGAAGTCCAGAGCTTTGTTCACGTTGGCGATCTTGTGGAAACGCATCTTGCCTTTGTCGGGTTTGGGCAGCCTCTCACCTAAGAGAAGAGAAAACAAATCATTTAGCAGAGGCAACACTATTATGGGATGGACACTTTACCTGGCTCCTGCTTCTTCAATGGGAGGATGAGCTGCTTTTAACTGATGGATGTGTTTTTATACAACTTGGCTGACATTTAGACAGTAGAAAATAACTGGCAGATTAATTAATATCGGCAATAGTCATTAGTTAAAGCCCTAATGATATCATATTCAGAAGGGTTTGTAGATTGGTGAATCTATTTTTGTATGTAAAGCTCCAAGAAAAACAGATTTGTATACACCAAGCTTAACTATTTAAAGGTGACCTATCATGCAAAATGCACTTTTGTTAAATAGTTAAGCTTGGTGTATACAAATCTGTTTTTCTTGGAGCTTTACATACAAAAATAGATTCACCNAGTTCCCTGGAACACCGGGGACACATATTCATGTATAAAAGACGTACAAAAGTGCATTTTGCATGATAGGTCCCCTTTAAATAGTTAAGCTTGGTGTATACAAATCTGTTTTTCTTGGAGCTTTACATACAAAAATAGATTCACCAATCTACAAACCCTTCTGAATATGATATCNTGATCCAGATTTGAACACTTCTGTGACGTCACAGAAGTGGCGCTACGGCTATTGGGCCAACTCCACCAATCGGGAGGAGATAGCCACGGACATTGCCGTTCGAAAGCGCTGGAGACGCTGTAGTACATATGCCAGGCCTGTAGATGGTGCTGTTCTCACAGAATCAGCCCATGCAAAGACAGTGTTAAATTGAGCGAAATGAGGAATGGCTAAAATGCATGATGTGTTTGGTATTTTGAAAAATAAAAAGTATAAATATGCCTTATATAGGTATGGTCCTACACTATATTATT
>NW_011361500.1:219955-232814 GCF_000735185.1 Notothenia coriiceps
GTGGCACACACGACACACACACACACACGTACACAGCACACATACCGTAACAGTACATGTGGCTGTGCACACATATTAGACAGCTAGCACAACGGTGTGCTAACACATAGATACTAGCAGCAAGTGTTTAACAGGGAAACAAAGCACAACCTGTCACTCGCTCTTGTAAAATTATCGTACATAAAGACTGACCATACACAAACACGACTACGTCAGTAACATATTGCCAGCCACGGCACCTCTGCGGCCTTTGATTCAGACAGTATATGTACAAGAATTGGTTATAGTTGGTGTTAGTAACGAAGATAAATGTTTAGCATATTACAAGCGCTATTGTGAGGATGTCTCTACCTGTAAAGGACCCCTCTTGTATACTAAACACCCACTCAGCATGTGTATTGTTAAAGGACTGTTTGTATATACCGTGTGTATGTATGTATGTAGAGGAAATGTATGTATATAAAATATTATATAAGTACAGACTTCTGTTCATTACATACGTTCTCTTCTTACATAATCATCTTCTGTTATATCATCGTTTCTCTTCTTACATCATACACTCTCTCTTTCATATCACCTTTGCCTTCCTCATACCAACTTTGCCTTCCGTCCAGTAAGGAGGCGAACACTAACCGAGTCTTCCAGCTCGCCCCGCCCGAGTACAAGTCTTGAAGCCTAAAAGTTTAGTTTTATTGTACTACCTCCCTTACTTAGCGCATCTAACGTCGTTCGTAATCCCAAAATTTCCTTTAAAACAGTTGAGGGACTTGACAGTGTAGGGACAGTAGCAGGGAACTCGCCGTCTCCTGTCCGAGTGTCCGTGTCCTCGTCGTGCAATGATTATTGCAAAGAGGTGTCGCGCCACCTCACTCGACTCTCTTGCAAAGTCTGGACGGTTGAGGGTTCAGCGAAGCCGTCCGGTTCGTCTACTTCCTCCTGTTTAACCCCTCCTAGAAACTCTATGTTTAGTCGAGGTGAACCTCACCTTGACGCTGTCCTTTCACTCTTTGCATGTAACATTGAATTACCTTCACAGGTAATTATTTTAAGTTTACATAAACGATAAATCGTTGTTGTGAAATCGTACGATTCACCGTGGCATGTGTACGACGTGAGAAATGGCGGACTAATTTGCACTCCGCGCAGCGGCCGCGCGCGGCCCACGTTAAAGTTCCGGTGACTCGTCCCAAAAAAAATCTCCACAATTTATAACAGGAACCTTTCGTCACAAAGGGAACTTTGCTGCAAAGGACAGAGACAGATGGGTTATTAGTGTGGTACCACATACTTGGTCTTGAGACCCTGTCAAAGTAGGCTGTCCGGTTAATTTGGACATTGTGGAGTTGATTCTTGTAGGTATTGTAAGTGGACACAGTTGAATGTTTAATACATAGTGAACATATGAGTATACCGTGATAAAATAACACAAATCAATCTTGAGCTACTAAGACATAAACATATTTACTGGTGAGACAGACACTCTTGGTTATCTTGGACTAGTCACTCCGACTACATATCAAGTACGCTCGTCTGGGTGTCGTCTGGTCGCTCTCGATCGCTGGGTGCAATTAGTCCCCCATTTCTCGTCACACATTACCGTTGTACCGTATCTATTTCTCACACAACTGATTCTATAACTTATTGTTGAGTGTGTTCACTAAGTACAAAAGCTCTAAATACTTTTGTTACTGCTTGATTCTCTGGTTGTAGAGCGTTAAATTCTAATTGGCGTACCATGCTACACATATGAGTGTTACATAAAGTGTGACTCTCATACTCAAGAGATAGAGAGTGTGCGTTTTCTTACGGGTCATCCTATCTATAGTTTCCTGAGGATGTTCAATAACTATGGAAGTGTGTGGTGTGTGCACGTAAGTGTGATATGACGAAAACAGTGGAACTTGTCCTTATCCGTGCTCTCGAAATCCTCTAACCAGTGCCTATAGGAACTTATGCAGAGAGTTGTCGATGTGTGTTTAGAACAGTGTGGTCTCTGACAACTACTTCAATAAATGCTGAGGTTCAGATACTAGTGCATCGACGCGCTCCTCTACTCCCTGGTGACTAGAGTGTGACGCGACGAGTGTCGCTGCTGCCCTACTGTCAATCCCGTCTCTCTCCTCCAAACTACTTGAATTAAGTACAGATCTCTCTCCTGATTAAATATGTCCTCTCAACTGGTTCTATGACTGACGGCATGTATGGGGGATTTTATCTGATAGGGATCTACGCACTTGGCCGTCTAAGTTAGATGGTCCGTGGTGTGGAGATAACGATATACACTCATATACACTAAACATTTCTATGGCTGCTTCTAAGACCTTCGTAACTCATCGGGTCGAGGTGCTGACGGCAGATGACGAAAGAGCATCCTGAGTAAGTGTCTTCTGACGATATGGCATGTAGTTTGACAATAAATGGATACATAATTGAGTGTGGGAAGGCAAAGGTGGGATATTGAATAAATGATAGGGAGAGATACTCTCTCTGTGTGTCTCGTTAATCAACAGGAGAATCTCGTATGTTATATATACATAATAACTAAATAATAGTTAATGTAAATTTCAGTATTTATGTATAAGATGTAGTGACCTGTTATTGTACAGTAACATAAAACATGCCGTTAGTGATCTGTAACGTATATTAAATTAATAGTGTGTTATTCTATATGTACAGAAGTGTGCTCCTTGGTAGTGTCTTACTACTCCCGTATTTTCGTAGTCACTGTTCATTTGTACACTTACTGTAATTGGTACATCTAGTCATATTTAATCTCTTCTTTACCTAATACATTAAGGTCTCTTAACCTGGTGTCCTATCTAGTGTTATACTAGTATTATACACCTCTAACTCTCTGTGCTACTTCACTATCTCGTGTTCTGAGGTCGACATACTACTCTACTCTTCCAATTATACATCGGGAAGGTTACATCTCTTCTAGTATAGCACGTGTCTGGGTGCTCAATGGTTTGTGGATCTCCTATGACTTCGCCGGAGCTATACGTATAATAGTATGTAACAGTGTGTGGTGTCTTTTGGTGCTCACTATGTTGTTAGTGTAGTGTGTGTGTTGTTAGTGTGTGTCGTTGTGTGTGTGTTGGTGATGTGTTGTGTGATGTTTGCTGTTGTGTGAATAATAGTGTGATAGTGTCTCGCTAGTGTGGTGTTAGATAGTTGTAGTGTGATGATGAGTCTCTCGACCGGTAGTAGGTTCTCCTTACCTTTTGTCTACAGTCTCTACTGTGTGTGGTGTGTGGTGTGGTGGTCTGGTGTGTGGTCTGAGACCTGGTGTCTCCTGACTATGTCGCAGCTGCTCATCACTGTAAATTATTAATTGTGGAGACGGTACTGTAGAAACTACTCCGAGCGTGTGTGCACTGTTAACGTGAACACGGTGAGTTCATCGCTACGTTTAGTCAGATACAACTAGGATCGCGATCATAAACCACAGCTATAGTCTTTCGGTATTGACTAGCTCATTTCCTTACATACGTATTAATAGTTATGTATTTCGTAACTCGTTTTTAGCTTTTACTCTCTCTGTGTGCGGAATAGAGTGAGATAAAATTTTGTTCCATAGGTAGTGTTCATGTCTAAGTATAATGTACAACCTATCTCCGTGTGGTGTGCAGTTGTTTGTGTATAATCTCTTCCTCTCTCTCCACGGTGGTGTAGTTCAGTTCTTCTATATATGCTCGAATTAAATTTATTAACTTTCTTTAGACTACCAGACTACTTTTTAACAAATCCGTGTTTTCCTCCCAGAACATACACATAGTGCTCTGTAAATCCGTGGATTGCGTGTGAAATACAATTTACATTAGAACGTTAGCTAAAATAGCCGTAGGAAGAGTCAAAGGCTACAGCGTCATAATAAGCTGACGTGTCAAGCCGAGAACTAAGGTGTGAAATAAAAATGACCACTCGTCGTCCAATGCTCGTGTGAGACTTATCAACCACATCTATCGCTGTCGTTCACTGGAACTTGGTTGCGTTCTCGCGTTATAACTACTTCACTACTGTTTATCCCAATATTTGTATAACGTGGATTCTCGAGTCTCTTACATACCACTTTACGGATAAATCTACTCGTGTTAAGATCGACTGACTTGACTGCATGTGGTTACCTCTGTAGTATGGTAAACTTTTACCACAAAGACAGGTAGACTATTCAGCGTTATAAGTGATTTGAAAATCACGTCAGACAAAAGGGTAAAGGAGAAACTACTACCGTCAGTCTTTTTTTATTTACTCTTGCTTGCATTTACTACCGGTTTAGTTTACATCGATCATACTTTATTGACGAATTAATCCATCCCAGGAAAAAAGTACTTATCTAGTGATTATGAGTGTCAACCTGACCCTGACTACTATTGTAATTTGCCCGAATGCGAGGTTGTAGTCGACTCTCAACAGAGTTTCCGTAGGCGGATTAAACTAGTCACGTCAGGGCACCAGGGTCCTTAAGACGCTTTAAGTTTAGCGTAAGTTATATACGTAGGAACAAGTACGTTGACAACGAAACAGGCTACGAAATTACTGCCGTCACGACCTCCAGGGGCTCTTTCCTACTACAGAAACAACTTTTCACAGTACTATTTAGCAAAACCTGGGGGCGATGTTTTGTTTCGTCTATAAAATAAAATATTAAGTATTTCTATTTTATTATTATGGTAATGTAAATATGTTCGCGAAAGGACCACGACGTTTCGCTGATATGAGTATATGTAGTTTATGTTCACAACATGAAAGATGACTTTCTGTTTTGATACTGCCTCGACCTTCATTAATGTTAATTAGATAGAAGAATGTATGTTGTCTTCACAACAGTCGGTACACAGGAGGTGGGGACCCGAGACATTACGAAATCTATTACTGCCGGTATTCTTTTGTACTAATTTTCGGAGAAGATCGTTCTATTCAATATTACTAGACTGATCGCGCACAGCCGATCCCCGTTCCGTTTAATAAAGTGTAAGGCGAGTGGAATTTGTCTAACCCCTGATTAGTTGTCGTATCGTTCGATTTTTGTAATCGCACTATACAATACTTTATACATTTGAATTTTAAGTAGAGCCGTTGTCAAATCATTCGCAATTCAAGTAGTTCAACATCGAGGTATAATCGTCATCGTATGAACAGGTAACAGGTAGCCTTAAATTTTTGTCACACTTGCTTTTTTTATGAAGAAAGATTTGTGTAAGAGTTAACGTACACAATGTGTCAATATAATTCAACAGTAAACATAATTACGTCCTTTATTTTCGGAAATTCCAGATAAGTTCTAAGTTGCCGGGAAAATAACAGTATACCGCATGTATCGAGATGTCCCATGCAATAAAGCTACTTTTAGAATCCAGTGTCCGAGGAGGTTGTTCTCGTTGGTGTTATTGTGTCTATGTTATCTGAGCTTCCGTTGATTTGTGTTATGGTTTGTACCGGTATACTGCATATCAGGTTCACTATGTATTAACATTCAACGTGGTTGTCCACTTACAATACCTAACAAGATCAACTCCACAAATTGTCCAGAATACCGCGACAGGCCGGTACTTGACAGGGTCTCAGGACCACCAGTATGTTGTGTAACCACACTAATACACCATCTCGTCAGTCTGTTTTGCAGCAAAAGGTTCCTTTGTTAAGCGCTCCGAGGTGTGGTTAAATGTTACCCGTCTTGAGGTGGACAATGCTCTTTGCCAAAAGTGAAAAATCATTTATTGCTTTTTGCTATAGAATATAATCATTTAATGTCATTATACATGTACAATGAAAGAATTAAGAAAAGCTTCTCCCTTTTTAAAAGGTTCCATCAAGTGCAATAACAGTTGAGCATGTTAGGGCACACAAGCAATTTGTCTAAACATTTAGCAAAAGTGCACCACATCCAGTCATATTTAGGCTCTATTTAAAAAAAAACGTTACATTGTTTGTCACAAAGGAGTTTGTAGGATTTTGAGTCATTGGCCTGACACAAGTTAGTAATCAATGGCAATCAATTACCTTTTTTCATTTACCATTATGATTAGTTTTAATTTCTGCTCATCTTTATTTTTATTGCAGGTTTTGCTATCTGATGTGTGATGTGGAACAGAACCATACTCCATATTGATGAGGTAAGTTATATATTTCACATGGTGAATGTATGGTGAAATGCCTATTTACTGTACACATCAAGCTGAGCAACATGATCATACATTTGAAATGGTGTTTATGTCCATCTGATAAGTCCAATATTCACTAACTTTTAGCTCTGTTTTTGCTCTGCACCAACTCCTTAGTAAAGTATTTGGCTCTTTAGCTGCTCAATGTTCCGCTTTCTTCACCAGCTATTCTCTGACTGTCTGTTTGATTGTCTGAAGAAAACAGCTGCTGCTGGAATTGGGGTTTTCAGTTTATACCTCAACATTTTACCCATTGTCAATAAAAAAAGTATTAGCAAGGTTTAAACAACCATACAGCTTACAGGTCTAGTTCTGATTCCTTGCAATTACCTTAGATTAATATAAATACTGGTTAGAACACACTGTACACCAATACACATCTTATCAAGGACTTGGTTAATGAGGAGGTCAAAATTTGAATCTATCCTTTAATTATATAGTAGATACAAAATATCATTACACCAATGTCTGAATATGCTCTTTGTCTTCTGTCATTTTGTTTTTCCAAAACAGATACATGCTGAATTCCAGCGCATAGCAACTATCCTACTTGAAACAGCCTTCATGTCGCAGTTGGACAGCCATCTACCTCAGCTGACATCTGTCTTCCAGAAGAAGGGAGGAGTTGTTGGCCAGAAACTAGCCAAACATCTGGCGATCTTGCAAAAGGGTGTGTATACACTGTTTTATACAAATTGTCATATTCTCTGTGGAGCAATTTTATGAAATGTACCTGTCTAGTACCGTATAGAGCCCCATTTGCCTCACAACAGCCTGGATTACTTGCCAGGTGCAAGAATGCAAGACACATTTGTAAGGAAATCTGATCTTAATAAGGCAATAGTGGCATACTGGTTAGAGAAGCAGGCTTGTGACTGGAAAGGTGCGAATGCAATCCCCAGGTGGGGAAAGTGAAAAAGCAGAACCTGCCTTGAGCAAATTACTTAATCCTCAGTGGCCAACAGATCAGACTGTGGTTGTACTAGGCAGATTCCAGGTGTGAACTGTGAAGAACAGAGCATTGGTGAAAAGTCCCTGGATGAGTAGAATTTGTAATATATATTGTATATTTAGGTTACTACAGGTTGTAAATCTTCTACATTTATAGACAATTTTGTTATTATTGATGTATTTAGAAATATTTTAATAATTGTAATTTTCTTACACAGGCAACAAGTGATGTTAACCTTAAAAGGGAAGCAATCCTCAAGCACTTTGCATCCACCTTGGTGAGGACGATGGACATCTCATTCGGGAGTATATGGTAAGTCACTGTAATTGTCACATGTAGTGTTTTAAGATCCTAGTGTCAGGCATCAATTTGAGATAATTATGTTTTACCTTATAAGGAGCATGAAGGTTGAGAATATTTATATGAATATATGTATGAATGTTGATATTCATCAACAGACTAAAGCATTTCAAACCATCAGCTTGGTTCTTTATATGATGAGGTTGGCTTTATTCATTATTTTTCTTATTGTCCAATGGAAAGACCATAATCAACAATGTCTTAGTCCATCTGTCAATCCTCTCTGACTTCTGACACTCAGCACCAAGCTTATTGTTTCTCACGTAAATCTCTAAAAACACCTCACACATATTTAGTTTGATTCAGAAATATATACAATATGACCAGCTTTGTTTTAAGGGATTAATAGGTATGTGAGCAATATTACAAAAAATGTATACGATAAAGTATGTCATTAAAATTACATAATTGAATAAATGCATGTTTTTTCTTTAAATATACAGGACATCGAAGGAGATGACGTCACCAGAGACCTGCAGAAATCTACCATGGGCATATATGCCATCAACAAGGAGGGTGGAGAACCTGGACATTATGACGACGTTGGGATTTTTGTTGAAGGACTAGTCATTCTGGACAACATTGGATCTGTAGCCTGAGCTTGTGCCATCATGCTGGGAGTCATCTATACACTGAACATGGCTTCCCCAAAGAGCTAAGGTGCTACTATGAATTCATTCAGAAAGTGCTCTTGCAAATGGATGGTGAAAGGCTTTCCCCCAAAGTCCTTGGACTGAAGAACAAGATACATGCCGGACTGTAGGATTTCTTCAGCCGCTCGTGAACCGATGCCATTTAAAAAAAAAACACCAGTCAAACCTCAAAGGTTGTTAGAAGAATGTGGAAATGTTGATGGACTTTGAAGACATGTTTCATGTATTAATGTGAGGAAGGTTACATCCTCCTCAGCTGTTTAAGTCACATGCTTCATGTTACGTGAATTTGTATTGTGCTAAAATGCATTGTTCTTTTATAGTGGAAATGGAATGTTGGCGATTTGCCAAAGCTGTTCAAATTATCAATAAATGCATTTTTTATACATATATACGGTGTGTTTGGAGATAATTCATTACACTATTATACATTATTATAATATTTAGCCCAACAATATAGTTAATTTCAATCACTAGCTTGGGTCAAATGAACAACCCAATGTATGGTTTATATTTAACCCAGTGATATAGTTAATTTCAATCACTAGCTTGGGTCAAATAAACAACCCAGCACATGGGTTACAATTATCCAGCCCAGCACATGGGTTAAGACAACCCAGCGCGTGTTCTGTCCTATAGTGACTCAGCAGCTGGGTTATGATTGGGTTATTTTTTAACCCAGTAGTTTTAACTATGATATGGTAGCATTAAAATGACAGGGGCCATACAGCCAACTAATGAGTACCTTTAATTTTGATAACATTTGAGTACATTTGTGTACATTTTCGAATGCAGAGAAGTATTTTTACTTCAGTAAAGGATACTTCATCCACAACTGGGCCAGAGCATCTTAACTTCAAACACAAAGAAGTAGCAGCAAGTGTTTTGACTGTTTGTGCTATAGTGAAGCACTTATGTTGAGGGAAATACTTGCAGCAGAAGAGGAGCAGCATTTACAACACTTACTTACACTCCCACGTTCTGGTTTAGTCTGCTCATCTACAAAGGCTGTCATGGGGAGATGCAGACTTATGTATCTTAATAATAAGGAAGTCTGAAGGAAGATCTTACAAAGGCTGAAAACGGTGCATAAACAGAACTTATATCAAAGTGTTGATGCCTTTAAAATATTAAGAAATATTAATGAATTCAAGCGCATTTTCATTGCAGCCTAGCAAAAATAAATACACACTGAGAATGTGTGTACGACAGTTGTCTGACTCCTCACCCCGACTTGAACTCCAAGACGCACAGCGTGACTAAAGCCACAGACAGTTAGTGGTTTCACATTCACTAATCCTTGATGAAGTTGTAATGGAGCGGCCGTAGAAAGAGGCTTGCCTAATGAAGGATTAAATGTGCTACCTGCTGAGAGGGACTTTTAGGGCTGTAGGGGTCAAAAGCAGTATTACAACTGATTTCCCTGGGTTGGCACTTTCGTCCAAGACTTTCTGAATCACTGAAAGGAGATTAGACTACGTCCAGCTGAGTAAATCATGTAATCTGATAGTGTTGCTAAAATGTGGCTGCCCTCCATTCAGGATCAGTCTGGGTTCAGTGTGCAAGTGTGTCTAACTACTTAACAATGTGTGCTTTAAGCACAATCTCAATTAATAACATTTTTCTGTCTTTCTCTGTCGAGTTAACCAATTTACTGCATACTCTCCCATATTATATGTCCTTTTATGCTTTGTAAATCAATAAGAAACATCGATTTGTTTTATCATAATGTGTTAATCTCCTTGATAATGATTTTTGGCTTTTCAGGTGATCCATAAGTGATGAGTGACACAGAAAAACACAAGAAATAATTTATCTTTTGATCAATTCTGAGAGGGAATAATTGCTCTAAGCTTGACTAATAATGTGTTATATAACGTATTTTCATAGGCTCAATTTCTGCTGTCACACTTTCAATAGGAGCATTTACAGCTGCAGTGACTGAGGATTTCTGGGATTTCAAAGTCAGCTGCAAGACTCAGAACTTGGCATCCCAGCCATTTCTCCAAGACATTGGTAATAAGAATGTCAGACTAGTAGTATAAACATCTTCATAATTTAAACATCTTGTTATTTTTTTATCTTGAAATGGATAGATAATATTCTCTCGGGGTAGCAGTTCTTTAATTGGTCAATGAAAATGTCTGAAGACTGATCAAAGCTGCCAAGTGGCCTGGCGGTGACCTCATACTCAGTATGCAGTTGATTATTCAAAGTAAGTATATTAGTGAAATATCAATGTGGTGTCAGAGTCTCAATAGTTTAGCTTTATGCTGCTGTAGACAGTTCTACAGTAGGGTATTAGGGCCAGGCCTAAGGGGGAAATAAGAGGAGGAAAGCTATAATTGTATTTGAATTTGGAGAAAATATATATTTATTTTCCTTCTGGCCTTCAAAATCTTCTGTATACTTCAGATGTTAAGTAGAGAAAATGTGCTTAGTGTTTAGAGTTGTTTTGACACTATAGGTCCCATATTTAGACAGGCAGCACGAGGACAGAGACTGCAATCTGCTTTTACAAAATGAAACAGCCTGGTTAGAGAGCCAAAAGCACGTCCTGTGTACGCTTCTTCAAATCTGGCTTGATCATGTATCAGCAGGAATTTCATTTCAACACTTACACAAGCCTCAAAAACAACTATCTAAAAAAACATCTAGTTGTCCATTGATTTGTTTAGCTTTAATGCAGCTATTATTTAATTTGTGTGCATGTTAATTGAATAAAGATCTATAGATCAGATGCTTATAAATAACTGGAGCAGGTGTGTCGTACTGGTGAATGGTAAAGTTTAAGTCCTCAGTCCCACCAGTTGTAGTCCGAAGAGACTTGGCAGGATATGAAAGTATACTTAGAAGGTCGGATTAATCCACCCCCCAACAGGTAATCCTGGTTTCTTTTCTGCAGGAAGCCACCTGTTAATATATGTGAATAAAACTGGTAAGACTCCTGACTTCTTTACTATCACTTTTCTGCAGGCATGCCTTGGTTGATAGACTGTCAGGTCAACTTTCTCAGCTGATTTTGGCCCGCTCCGAACTACAACCTCGTGTCTCTAAAATTACATTTCATACAGGAGGCTGCCAAATGTTATTCTGAAGCAACACGGCTAAGGATATGAGCTGCCAGGACTCTCAGTCACTCTGTGTGTAATGGTATAACTTTATACATGACATGAAATTACAAAACCAGGCAGAAAATTCACTTAGTAGGTTGCGTTTATTCCTCTTTTTTTACGGCAAGTTTTCCTGTGTTCAGGGAAAGGGCCAAGAGAAGAGAGCATAACAGATTCCCCCAGTACAACTAGTAATACTAGCTGGTCCCTATAAATATAGGATGTCATTTTAATTTTTCCAAATGTACAAGATATGTTACAGTTAAACTTCACAAAATGAACAGTGGACATACATAAACAACTTAGATGACTTTCTTAAGCTCGTCATACAAGACAAGCACGAAGGCGCCACCCATGCCTCTGAGCACGTTAGACAAGGCTCCCTTGAAGAAGGCCTTGCCGCCCTCGTCACGGGCGATCTTCCTCCAGCAGTCGATGGTGCCAGAGTACATGATGTCGGCTGAGGGGGAGACAGAAGAAGACACACATTTGTTCTAGTAACACAGCAGCAAAAGCAGAAAGCTGTTTTTGTATATGTTGTGCTTTCTACCTCCTTTGCGTCCAGACTGCATCATCATACGACGACGGACAGTGTCGAAGGGATAAGACACAAGACCAGCGACCGCAGTCACAGACTGAGCAATCATCCAGCTGACAAGAATTGTAGCATTCTTGGAGTCTGGAAGCATGCCTGTAGGAGAAACAATAATTAGGAAGGAAGTCCACAGAGACAAGATGTTTCAAGCTTTGCAATGCCTGATAATTCAAACTCACCCTTTGCCGTGTCGTAGACGCCAAAGTAAGCCGCTCTGTAGATGATGATGCCCTGCACTGACACACTGAAGCCCTGGTACAGACCCTTGATGCCATCAGACTTAGTGATCTTCACCAAGCAGTCGGCCAGGCCTTTGAACTCGCGACCCTTTCCAGTTGTACCGACGTCGGCACCCAGACGTGTTCTGGCGAAGTCGAGCGGGTAGACGAAGCAGAGTGACGTGGCTCCGGCGGCGCCACCAGACGCCAGGTTACCTGCAAAGTATCTCCAGAACTGTTTGCGCTTGTCCACGCCGTCGAGGAAAACTTTCTTGTACTTGTCCTTGAAAGCAAAGTTGAGGGCCTGAGTGGGGAAGTATCTGATGACGTTGGCCAGATTCCCTCTCCAGTACGCCAGGAAGCCCTGTTCTTTGGGGATACGGACCACGCAGTCGATGATGCCCTTGTACTGCATGTCCACTGTAATCTGTTTGCTGGCATGTTGAACCTGTAATTAAAGCAGAAATACGGCAGTGCATTAGCTATAATAAAAACGTATTATATTTTCCTCCACTTTTTTTATTTCGTGTTTTAAAGCTGTCAATACGTTGCAAAGCTTTCTTTAATGCATAGTGTCTTTTTTATATATAAATTGTAGTAGTTTGGAAACTTATTTCATTATGATTTACATAGTGTGTTCTATCTATACTAGATCTGTCAGAATGAGCGTTCACCTAGTATAACCTGGTAACCTATTTAAATCCTCTATTCATGACTCCCTTGTACAACTCTGATGGCACCCATTCAACTATCCACAGCCCCTCCTGGTGCTGCTGCTGATCCAGGGCCAAGTGTAGCAGTGGG